>NW_027643577.1:0-69141 GCF_032717465.1 Coenobita brevimanus
GTTGGGTTGTTTGGGTTTATGTCGTAATTAGGTTATGTCGCAAATAGGTGGGGTTTTAGTATTCGTTAGTGCGTCACTTATCGTTTTGGTTGAGTTTAGTAAATTGGTATAGGGTCATGGTTGTTTATTATGGTTTTTAAACTACTAGGGAACCATTTGTGGAAAGAGCGATTCTCCTCATTGATGTTGTTAGTTAATGCGTTGTATGTTTCGTGGTTTATTTCCTCGATTTTACTCCAGATTTTTTTAGCTTGGTTATGTAATCTTATGTTTAATGGTTTGGTTTTGGTTATGGTGTGAATTTGTTCCGTGTTAAGTGTGTAAGGGTACTGCTGATTAGTTGCAAATCTGAGGGCTTTGTTTTGTAAGATTTGTAGTTTTTTAAGTTGGGTATAGCTGAAGGTGTGTGTGGGAATGGGGGGATATTCTAGAATGGGGAGGATCAGTGCTTTGACAAGGTGGGATTTGACTTTTATAGGCATGTTCTTGAATCTGAGTAAGCGGGATAATGCTCCAGTGGCTTTTTGTTTTCTATCCTGTACACTAGGAAGATAGCCTCTTGAGTTAAGTTTAAAACCAAGTATTTTACCCTCTTCTTTGAAGTTAGTTATTTCTTCATTAATTATTAAAGGTTCTTTTTTGGTGTTGGCAAGTTGAATGATGGAAAATTTATTTATGTTAGTTTGTATTCTCCATTTAGATTCATATTCGTTTATTTTCTCGACTTCGCTTTGAGTTCTTGAGTTCATGATCCTTCTAGAAGGTCCAGGATAGTTAATAATTTGGGAAATATCGTCAGCGTAATTAATATTGATGCCATGGGTTGCTTGTGGGGAGTCACTGGTGAAAATAGAGTAAAGAGTTGGTGAGAGTACGCTCCCTTGAGGAACCCCGCTTTCCAGAGCAAAGCTAGCCCCTGTGTAATTATTTATTTATTTTGATTTTAGCCTTCCTGTCGTCAAGAAAATCACAGAGAATTTTTTCAGTTATAGTTGGGAGGTTGAGATTAAGTAATTTATATTTAAGTCCTAAATGCCACACCTTGTCAAAGGCTTTTGTTACGTCTCTAAGGATGATGTGGCATTGTCCTTTGTTAGATTTACTTATTGCTATATGTTCTGATGCTATTGCAATTGCTTGAGTGGTGCCCCTTAGTAGTCGAAAACCGTATTGATTCTTATTGTATAGATTCTCAGATTCAAGGTGTAATCTGAGCCTTTTATTAATTATTCTCTCTAGTACCTTTCCAGGGACTTCTAAAAGAGAGATGGGTCTGTAATTCTGTACGAGATGTGGGTTCTTGTTCTTTTTTGGGATTAGTTTTATAATGGCTTCTTTAAATTTGTCGGGGAAATATCCTGCAGAGATGGTTGCATGAAATATGTTTTTTTAAATTTTCAATGGCTATATTGGGGAGATTGGATAGTATAGTTTTATTATATCCACTTTCTCCAGGGCAAGTCTTTTTTAAGTTCTTAATAATAGAGGTAATTTCGTCTGCCGCAATAGGAGTGGTAAATATTGTGTCTGAGTCTAATCTATCGGGGTGAGCTGAGTGGTACGGTGTTAATCTATCTGCGTTGATGGTAAGGAATTCTTTTATCGTATTGTCGTGTCTGTTGTTGTTTTGTTCTTCGATCTCTTGAAAGATGGACTCCCAGTGTCGCCTATGTGTTCTTTCTTTTTCAGAGGCTGTGTTGTCTGTTTCCCAGATGATCTAATACGTAATGAGGGTCGGGGGTTGAAGTTCCTGAGAGGATTTTTATTTGACGCCAAAATGTGGAGGGATCATTATAAAGATTGGCGGTTGTTGTTGTGATATTTGCCTCACAACATGGTGAGGACACGGGCAAACATAGAGCCCGTCAGAGAAGTGGCATAAAGTAGCTCTCAAACGAGAGCATAGTGGTGACATGTTGTTGTTGTTGAAATATTCGCCTCACGTAGTGAGGACACGGGCAAACAAAGAGCCCGTCGCAGAAAAGCGAAAAAAAGCTCTCCAAAGAGAGCATAGAGGTGACAGCTACATGTCGAAGCAGCAAGGCAGGACAGGATCAGGCGTGGCTTAGCAGTTAGGACAGTAGTCTGGTGGCGATGTAGTTGATGAGAGCAGCACGTGGTGGATCTATCTCGATGCCCTCACGGATGACGGCTTCCTCAGATGGAGAGAGGGAGTTGGAAATGTACGCCTCACGGATCTTCTGATACAGCTTCTGATATACGAGAGGCAGTGTATCAGAGTCGTTGATCGGATACGTGAGGCAAAAGAGTAGCTCTTCTAGGTCCGCAACCGGGCGAGCAACGAGATAACGAGTCCCAGATAGTGGTGGAAGGAGGGCCTCGATCCGGCGAGCAACGGAGGAGGGGTCGCTCTTGATCTTTCCCCCTTTCTTCTTTTGCTTTTTCCTCTTCTCCTTAGGTGGAGGGGGAGAAGAAGAGAGAGCGATGGCGGCAGGCGGTGGTGAAGGTGGAAGAGGCTCCTCCACTTCTGGATTGGGCGGTGTTTGCATATAGTGTTTGCCCAATGTGTGTTGTGTTCTGTTAGAAGGGATGTGTGTAGTTGAGTTTGAAGTAGTTTGTATAGTCTAAATGGATCTCGTGTCCAACCATGTGTGTTGGGAGTGAGTTCTTAATGCATTGTATTGATTGGATGAGGATCTGTGTGTCTCTGTTGTGTTTAGGAGTAGTGATTGTTCTATGTGTGGTTGTAGGGATGTTGTTGTTGATTGCAATATTTATGTTGGAGTGCCATCTTTCAAGAGATTGATCGATTTCCTCTTAGTGTTCCATCACCGGGGGATAAGGAAAGTTAGTAAATGTTGTGGTTATATCTTGTTTAAAGTCATTCCCAGTTGGGTCGCGTTAGGTCGAGGTGGAATGGGGACGGTTATTGGGGCAGATGAGAGAGATAGTGGCGATTATGGGGGTGTGATCACTAGTGGTGAGAGGGCCGGGAGAGAAATGGCAAGTGTTGTGATAAGCTGTTAGGGTTGCAAAGAGCTATGTCTGGGGTGGAGGTAGAGTTGTGTGAGAGGGAATGTAGGAAAGCAAATTGGGACCAATGTGTCTTACTGTGGTGTCTTGGATGAGTCTTGGAAGTTGTCTTCCTACGACGTTTTGAGTTTCTTAAGTTGCCCAGGAGGCGGTGTTTAGCGTTACAGATCACTCAATGAGGTATACAGGGGATGGTTCTTCTGAATAAGTTAATAAAATTTGGGGGGTTGGGAGGTAAGGGGCGGCTAGGGGGAGGTGATAGTGTAGCAATAATGATTTTTCCAGTGTGCGTTTGTAACTCTCACGGCAATCAGATCTTTGAGATAAAACTGTCTATGATTTTGTATTGTAAATTGTTTTTTCAGTGCAATGGCTGTGCCGTCCATAGGGCGATTAAGAAAGTTTTTACTATGTGTTTTATACCCAGGGATGTTTTCTGGAGTGAATTTGGTGAGGTAGTGCCGTGGCTATTTATAAGAATGATATCTGGATCTAAATTACGGTAGGTATTGCTAAGACCTAGACTTCGACCATGCCAATTAAGGACGTTATGTTGAATGATTTTCATTGTCTATGTCTTTGGGGTCTGGACTGAGAGGGTTGGGAAGCCTTTGTGTGCTGATCCCCTAGGCGAAGGAGAAGTCTTTCTTCTTCGGTGTTAGCTGGCCGAATAAGATGTTGGAAGGTTTCTAGTTTTTCACAGGTGATTCTTAGTTGGTTGAGTGCTAAATCTGGATTCAGTATGTTGTTATTTTGTATGAATAAGGCTTTGTTTTCTTTTATAGCTTTGGCTAGTTCTCTTTGTTTGTATTCTTTGTTTGACTTTCAAATTGAGGGGAGGACTACGACCTCTACCTTGTCATTTTCGGTTTCTGTCTTCGTCAGAGGAGCTTAGGTGTTCATCTGATTCACTGACTGTTTGGTATTTTGAGATGTCATTACTTCCCTGTGGGATGGGTTCATCTTCATGTGTGTCAAGCCATAGCCTCTTCGTTTTTCGCTTCAGAGATAGGGATGGTTTGTGTGGAATGGGATGATTCAGCAGGTTTTTATTTGTATTGGCTGGGGAGAAAGAAGATTTTTATTTGTAGATGGCAGAATGGCTTGTATAATTTTTTCAGAGGGGGTTAGTGGGGAGTTTGACAATTGGTAGTCCATTAAGTGTGCAACTTTCCCCCAGAATTTTATTAAAGCTGCCTGGGTTTGCAAGCTCGTGCATCGTTCGTTCGTTCGTTTAAAGTTTTCTGCACCTTTAGTGCAGGCCGGGCCATCTATTAGCCCGGTTTGTGTGGGAGGGCTTGTATAGTAACTGGGAAGATGGCATGTCACTGCGGTGCCCCTAGGGCTTAGCAGCGCACTGCGTTCTTCTGCTGATTTTTTTTTTGGGGGGGTTATTTAGGAGGTGGGGCAGCTTGTGCCACTTCTAAGAGGGTGCGAGTTGGTATTGTGGCGATGATATTAGCGGCTGCCTTGTGGAGCGTGCATGGGGGAATAGGATGATTTTCGGATCTTAGTGTGTCGAGATTAGGGTAGGGGGGTTTGACCCGAAGGCGAGATGTGGCAGGGCAGTTTAGCAGGTAGTGAAGGAGTGGTTGAGAGGTGGGGGCCTCGCAGTGTTCGCATTCTGTGGGAGAGGTGTTGTTGGTGGTGATTTCAGCTTTGCACGCGAATCCCAGCTGGAGGCGATGAATGTGGGTGAGGAGGCGGTTGTCTTTGGGTAGTGGCTGCATGAGTTCAGTATATTTGGTGGCCTGGGCAAACCAGGTAGCAGATGGAGATCCGAGTTTGACTTCTGCCTCATGATCGTTGCGATTGCGTCTGGCTGTTCGTTGCTTAATCTTTTGTTTTAATGCGTGATAGGCTTGGGGGTATGTCTGTCTCAATGTGGGGGTGGGCTGATGCATGTTTGGCTGCCTTATCAGCCCTCTCATTCCCCTTTATTCCAACGTGGCTGGGGATCCAGTGGATGGTGATGGATCCCCCTGCCTCTCGTATCTGTTGGGCTGTTGCACGGATGTCAGTGGTTAGTGCGAGGTTGTCAGAGGGTGAGAATTGTTTAAGGACATGGCTAGCGGCAGTGGAGTCAGAATGAATGATGATGGTCGAGGAGGGTGCGGTGTGGAGGGCATCTTTTAAAGCTGCTGCAATAGCAGCGAGTTCGGTTTGAAGCGTGGAAGCGCCATTTGTGATTCGGAAGCCATGACTGTGATCGCCACACACAAAGGCTGCCCCGGCTCGTGTGTCCGTAACAGAGCCGTCCGTGTAATAAGTGACGGCATCAGGGGGGGTGATAGAAGCAATGCGTTGCAACCCCTCTTGGCGCAGCAATTGGGTGGGGGTGTTAGCTTTGTTTGGCGAGTCTGGGAGGAGGAGGTTGTATAAGGGTGGGTTCCAAAGGGGCTTGGGGGCGGTAATGAGGGGCAGGAGAGTCGGGGGCTTGCATCATAGCAGAAAGGTTTAGGGCGTGGATGGCGCGGGCAACACTGTGCATCCAGCTCCGGGAAAGGATGTCAGGGTGAAGGCCGGTTGCAGCTTTTATGCGTGAGAGGAGGGGAAGGGGGGAGGCTGTGTGGGCCAGTTTGATGGCTAGGCTTGTCACTCTTGCCTGGATGCGATGGTGGAGAGATTCTAAGTTGCATTCTAGGCGGAGGTTGCATAGCTTGGTCCACTGTGGAGAGTTGGTCATAATCCTCAGGGCTTCATTCTGAATGACCTCAAGTCTGTTCGATTGGGCAGTGTCGATGGTGAGAAGGACAGGGGCGGAGTAGTCAACAATGGACCTTATAGCTTGTATATAAAAGAGACGGAGGACTTTGAAGGACGCACCTCCCCCTTTGCCTGCTAGGGCTCTGAGCGCGGAGGTGCGTGTTCTGGTTTTCTCCCTGAGCCGTGTCACTTCACCTCTGAAGGAAAGGTGGGAGTCTATTGTTACTCCAAGGTATTTGTGGGATGTTACATATTCAATGGACGTGTTTCCGAGTCTTAGTTGGTCTGTGGGAGGCCCAATACCCAGGGGGAGAGCTTTGGTTTTGTTGATGTTAATTTTTAGCCCCAGTTCTCTGCATATAGTGGTGAGCTTAGAGAGAGCCCTTTGTGCTCGTGTAAAGAAGGGGCCTTGATGGATAATGAGGGCAAGGTCGTCAGCGTAGCAGAGTAGGCGGGTTCCTGGGCCTAGGTCAGTGCATAAGAGGCACTCCACAAGGGTGTTGAACAGAGTTGGGCTGAGGATACTGCCTTGTGGAGTGCCATTTTGATGTCGGTGTGGAGCAGACGTGTGTCCTTGGAAGCGGACAGCAGCTTCACGATCCCGGAAGAAGTCATCGAGCCAGCAAAGGAGGCGGCCCCTCACACCCTTGTGTGCCAAGGTTGCCAGGATTGCCACAGGACATGCAAGCTCGAAGGCCTTCTCGAGGTCAATGAAGACAGCAAGTCCTTTGCTTCCTCGGAGTTCACAGAGGAAGGAGCCAAGACATTCTGTGGCCCCTTTGCCTTTGGTGTATGCAAAAGTGTAGTGGTGAGGGGGCAAGCACCATTGGAGGCGGTGGAGCACCATGCGCTCAGCCGTTTTGCCGAGGCAGCTGAGAAGAGAGATGGGTCTGGGGTTATTGGGGTCATTTTGTTTGGGGATTGGGTGTATCACAGCATGCTTCCACTGCAAGGGCAATCGGCCTAAGGTCCAAGAGTGGTTGAGGAGGTCCAGAAAGGCCTTCTCAGCCACTGGGCCTGCATGTGAAAGCATGCTGTAAGTGATTCCATCTAAGCCAGGAGCTGTATCTGTACTGCTTTTCTTTGCTTGGGCCAGCTCATGTGTTGTGAAAGGGCGATCAGACTCGGCTGGGGTGTTTTGGCTGATGTGGATCATTTCGGCTCTGTGTTGGTGGGAGTTCCTCCTGCCGGCACCTGATATCATTTGGGAGTTGAGTGGGGGAGGTGCGTCTGGCAAAGGACTCTGCTAGGTTTTCTGCCTCTTTGCGGGGATTTGGATGAGTTGGGGGCCGGGCAGAGGGGGGGCTGGAGACCGCTTTCAGTTTTTTCCATATAGAGCCAAGGTTAGAATGTGCTCCTAGCGACTGACACCACTCCAGCCATTTCTGTTCTTTGATGCTGTTTTTCTCAGCGATGGAGTGCTGGATGACTGACTGGAGATATCTAAGTGCCTCGGGGGTGGGGTTGGCCCTGTAGATCTTTTTGGCCCTGTTTAGATGGTGATTAAGTTCTTTGACTCTGGGGGGCAGTAGTACCAGTGGTTTTTGTGGTGGCGCTTAATGGGGGTGGTGGTGGGAATTGCCGTTCCTGCTGCTGCTTGAAAGGCACTTATGATCTGGGGCAGCATGTCCCTCTCGGTCCTGTGAGGGGTCGCTATTGATGAGGTCGTCTAGTGTGTTTGTGAACAGACCCCAATCTGCGCGCTTGGTGTTCCACCGGGGGGGGGGGGCCAGGTCTGGGGAGTGGGGCGATTGGGATGGTGCAGAGGATGGCATGGTGGTCAGAGGTTAGAGTGGGGTGGATCTCCCAAGTGGAGTGACGTGCTAGCATTGACGACACGAGGGAGAGGTCTAGCCTGCCCCCTTGTAGGTGTGTTGGAGAGTCAACGTCGTTTAGGAGAGTGATGGTTGGTGTTTCCTCCAAGACTGTAGCTAGGTGGCGTCCTGTGGGGTTTGTGGGGCTTTGGGAGTTAAGGCAGAAGTGGTGGGCATTAAAATCTCCGCCAACAAAGACTTCTTCTGTAGCAGAGAGTGAGAGTAGCTCCCCCAGTCTAAGGTCGGCCGTGGGTGAGCGGTAGACATTGTATATTTTGAGGTGGCCTTGTGCTAGGGTGAGGTCCACTCCCTGAATCTCTGCCTCAGAACAGTCTGGAAGGGGGCTGATGGCGGCTGCAGGAATGTGTTTTCGGACGAGGATGGCGCAGCCTCGAGAACCACCACGCACATAGGGTAGTAGGAAGGGGGTGAAACCCCGCATATGCAGTGGGCGGTGCTTGCTTAAGAGAGTCTCCTGCAGGAGGAAGATATCAATATTGTCTTTGTGTGCGACTTCTTCTAGCAGGGAGCGGCGTGCAGAGGCACCGAGGATGTTCCACTGCAGTATGCGGAGGGAGGTGGGAGGTGAGGTGTTGGCGGTGTTGCTGGTGTCCCCTAGGTTGTTTGGGTGGGAGTAGGAAGGGGGGACCTGGAGCGGGGTCTCCCTCTCTCCACAGAGCACTTGCGAGGTTGGTGGGGTTGGGCTTTCATTGTTTTTTTGTGCTCGGTGGGTCTGTCGGTAGACAGGGAACGGTTTCTGGCATCTCGGGGTGTGTGTTTTGTACGGTTGTGTTGTCTGTGGCATGGTTGATGTGTGGGGTCTGAGGTGGCAGGAGGTGGAGGAGGCTGTGATGAGGTTTGTTGTGGGGGAGTGGCTTGGGTTAGGTCTTCGGGGGCAGTGGTGTGGGGGTCGGGATGTTCTATCCAGTTCTGGATCGTTGAGGATATTGCAGAGCGGAGGGCCCTTGGATCTATGGGCCGATTGAGGACCTGTTCTAGCATAGACACCATTGTGTTGCATAGCATTCGGCCTAGATTTTTTAGGTGTTCTGCCTTGAAGATGAAGTGGTCTTTGGGAAGAGTGGTGTCTGGTTGTGGGGTTTGTGTGAAGGCTTCCAAGATGGTCTGTGTGCTTGCGTCCTGCTTTGGGCGTGTGTCGGGAGGTGGTTGGCAGTGCGGCTGTGTGGGTGGGGTGCGTGGTTGGTGAGGTGGTTTTGTTGGGGGGTGGGGAATTGCCTGAGGAGTAACAGTGGGGGTTGGTAAGGGGGGAAAGTCGGTGGTCAGCTGGGGAGGGGGTGGAAGTGGCGAGAAAAAAAAAAAAAAAAAACACAAGGGGGATATATATATATATATATATATATATATATATATATATATATATATATATATATATATATATATGTATCTAGCCGATAGATATATATATATGTGGGAGGTATTTATTTACTCAGTCGTTCGTCCATTAGTTCTAAGCAGCACACACACATATATACACCCATACACACATGTATACTCAAATGAAATTAAATATACTTGAGTGTATGAATGTAAATCGGTATGTATGCTTAAGCAAGAACAACGAAGGAATCGATCAGGATAAATAAATTATCAGCTACAATCCGGCGGTTCCCTACAGTGCCGGGGGGGCCTAACTCCCCGTCCTCTAGAGGACGTCGTGAGAGTACCCCGACACTGCCCCGTGAGGGACTTACCTAACCCTAGCCCTAACAGAATGCCTACCCTTGCCGCCTCCTATAACCAGGCCTCTAAGGCCCCCCTTCGTGGAAATACCCTACGGTCTCCCTTCAGGGTTCGGCGTCGTACTACGGCAGGGACTCTAAGTGGCAGCCGGAAAGCAGCTGATATGGTTAAAAAAAAAAAAAAAAAAAAAAAAGGAAAACACAAGGTTTCCTCAAGCTGTGTTGGCGTGAAAATCGATCTCTGAGCTGGAAGAGAGACAGCTATGGAAGTCTTGGGTTGCGCTATCCACGTTTCACTGTGGAGCGACGATGTTAAAACCTCAGGTGATGGCGGGGGAGTGCCGGATCGCGTGCCCTCCAATCACGAAACAGATCCGACGCCCTCCAATCAGAGCGCTGAAAGGTTCTTGCCACAGGCTAGTGGAAGGTTGGAGGTCTCTGCTGGGAGATGTGCTCGGTGCGGCAGCTAGTGAGAGATTGGTGGAGGAGCGTGAGCTCGTGCATGTGAGCATTCATGATAAGAAGCATGTAGTCTGCAAACTTGTCGTTGGGAGATCCATTTTGTATAGCAGCTGCTGGGGGGTTAGGGTTTGGTTTTGTTACTTGTGCAAAGCTTAGACCTGGTCGTACTGTGGCGGGGGGGGGGTGTATTTATTGCTTTCTTTACTATTTCTTTTCTTTTAGGGCATTTCATAGCCATAGTGCGGTGGTCTCCTTCGCAGTTAATACACTTTTTGAAGTTGGAGTTGCATTTCTTCCAAGTGTGATCAAGACTGGATCATTCAGAACAGATTTTAAAATCTTTGGGTTTAGGACATTCGTTGATGTTATGTGTGTCCATTTCATAGCACTTCATACACATTATGATATGTATATATTTCTCAGCCTGGATCTGATTTTTGCTGATGCACAGATGGAACAATTTCAGCCCTTCTATTGCTTTTTCTGCCATCTTGATATCATCAAATTCTATTTTCATAGTGTTTCTGTTGCCAAATTTGGTTATTTTGGTGATTTTGGCCCAAGAGTTTTCTTTAATGACTTCATGTACAATCTCCTCTTCACTGTGGCAGTAGATGATGTCATCTACTTTGGTGCATATTATGCTCCTTTTGGCTTTTAGGTCGGGAGGGAGGATTGGGGTGAAGCCATTGTCCTGTAAAGATGTTTTCAGAGGATGAGACAGGAGCTTATTAGTGTCATCTTCTGTGGCTGTAGTTGCGATGATGAATTCTTTTGAATCATGGAGTCCTGTTATTTTTATGTTGTGAGGAGCAACTATTTCAAGCAATTTCAGTTTAACTTGATTTTCTTGGGGATTACTGTGTTTGATTTTAAGTTTACCCATTTTTCAACATGGGGAAAAAATCCTGATAGGCCACTAACAGGCCGCCTAGTTGGTCCAATCTACCTGTGATCTGGGGCTTGTAACCTAAACTCCCCCCCCCCTCTAAAGGGAGTGACCACTTGCAAGGTCAAAGGAGTACCCCTGATCCCTAACCCTATTAAAGAAAATACCCATTCCAGTGCTTCCTATAACCACCCCAGAACGGGGTCCCCTCGTGCCACTGGCCTCGGAGTTCGGCTTCGTACCGCACCAGAGCCTCTACTGGGCGAGCCTAACAGGACCAAAGTAAAATCTAAGAAAAAAAGGTAGTCTTACGTAGTAAAAAAGATTTTCAGCCAAGGTGAGCGGGCTGACAGACTTGCAGAATTATGGGAAAGTCGTAATCGGTAAGGTGCTGGGAAAAGCAGCAGTGAAAGTCTTAGCTTGCGCTATCCACGTTTTACTATGAGCGCCGAGTCTATGCAGAGCGAGAGCGAGCGGGAGAGATGTTACCGCTGCGGCTGCCGGGAAGAGAATACTGGGCGAGCCTAAAAGGACCAAAGTCTATCTTGGGAATTCTGAGTCTGTCTCAGCTAGAGAACAGGGGTGAGGAATGATCCACGGGCTTGGATGATCAACATCGGCGTGAATTGGTAAGGGGAGGGTTGGATTTGACACTGCAGTACTGCTTTCCTATTTAATTTGCCTGTGAGACTTTTTTTTTTTTTTTTTTTTGAAAGATTCCCTGTACATATAGTGCAGGCCGGGCCATACATTAGCCCGGTCAGTGGGGTATGGGCTGATTAAAAAACAGTAAGTGGGGAGGACAGGACCTGGGGAATGCCCAGCACACACGTCCTGTCTCCTGGCTTTGTGGTGTGTGTGCCTGTGAGAAAGTTGGACTGTCGTATTCTGCTGGATCGCGTGCCCTCCAATCAGGAAGCAGATCCGGCGCCATCCAATCAGAGCGCAGTGAGGTGTCAGCCACTGGCTGGTGGAAGATCGGAGGCCTCTTCTGGGAGATGTGCACGGTGCGAGAGCACTCGCAGTCCACCTCTCGCCGAGGCAACACCTCCACCGCTGTTCCCGGCGGGACCAGCTCTCCACTGCAGTCGTTTCATCCGAGGGATGGGCCTGTTCTCCTTCTAAGGGAGTGCCCCGTCAGTTCACCAGGAGTTTGAGGCTCGTCCGCCTTGTTACCCGGCCGACCACCCTCCCTCCGCCAATACCTTGACTGGGGTTGTGCCCTTGTGATCATGTGAACTGGGCCTGATCTTTGTATATCCACCTGCTGCAGTGGAGAGCTGGAGCGAGTCCGATGGGGGTTGAGGGCGGAGTCGGGGCGCTGTGATCCTGAGCTTCTCTTTCACCAAGCTCTTGTCCCTCTCCGCCCTCCATGAACATCCGAGCAGCCGGCCGCCGACCATCATCGAGTCGTCTGAGGCTTCACCTGGGGCTTCACCTGAGCTTGCCGGCGCCTCCTTTTATCTGGCGCCGTGCAGTCTATCGCTCACTCCCCGTTGCCTCCTCCATCATCGGGCTGCTTCCACCATCGCCATCGCCTCGTTCCCTTCCTCTGCCGCCCTTGCCTTGTCTGCAGCCCGCCAGGAGACAGGACGTGTGTGCTAGGCAATCCCTAGGTCCTGTCCTCCCCACTTACTTTTAATCAGCCCATACCCCACTGACCGGGCTAATGTATGGCCCGGCCTGCAATATAGTTGCAGGAAATCTTAGAACGAACGAACGAACGAACGGTGCGAGAGCTTGAGGCAGAATGACATGATATGATATCGACATGGGCACCGCCGCACATGTTTGTTGTTTGTTGAAGATTTTCCCTTCGTTGAAGTGGAAGGGGCCGGGCCATATGTTAGCCCAGTCAGTGATTTAAGCAGAGACAAGTAAGTGATGAAGACTGCAGGAGCAGTCTCTTGACTTTAAAAACTATATGCACATATATACACACATGTATATATATATATATGCATATGCACACATGCTCGCACGCACACTCGCACAGACACACACACACATACATACCCTGCATATCAGTGGATATGCACGTTAGGTGGGAGGAGGTGCAGAGCGCACCACCTCAGTCAGTGCTGAGAGCGGGGCCGTGGCTACAACGTAGGCTGCAGCATTACGTAAAGAGTTTATGGATCTGGCTGCTTCGTTGAGTTCTGGGAGTGTCTGGGTTAGGAAGAGGTCGTTTCCTGATGAGGGATGTGGCTGGGCATCTGAGAAGATAGTGCAGGAGGATAAAGTGGAGCCTCCTGGCAGTGTTTCACATGCAGGTTCGGGGGTTTCGTCATCTGGAACCATTTCATCGTAGCATTTATAGCCCAGGCGAAGGCGGCGCAGACGATTGAGCATCGTAAGGTTGGATCTAGTTGTGATTGGCGGTGGTTTGTAGCGTGTGGCAAGTGAGTACCATCTAGCCGAGGGGAACCCAGTTCAACATATAGGCGGTGGTCTTCTTTATTTAATCTGGCTGCCCTGGTCTTAATGGCATGCTTGACTTGGCGCAGGCTCGTGGAGATTACAAAATCAATGCTGGGGTTTTCTAGGGCTTGTTTTGCTATTCGATCTGCCTTTTCGTTGCCTGCAATGCCTACGTGACTAGGGATCCAATTTATGGTAACCGATCCCCCAGCATTGCGGATAGCTTGGGTGGTGGTGAGAATGTTGTATATTAGGTGAATGTTGTCTTTGTGAGCGTTTTGGCGAAGGGTGTGAATGGCCGAAGCCGAGTCTGTGTGTATGATAGTGGGAGTTGTTGGACTGTGTCCAGTCGCCGCACAGACGTTGTTGTTGTTGTTGAAATATTCTCCCCACAACGTGGTGGGGAACGGGCAAACATGAGAGCCCGTCAGGGAAAATGCAGAAAACAGCTCCAATGAAGGGGCAAAGCGCGGACGGCAGACTGGCAGACAGGGCAAGGGCGGCAGAGGAAGGGAACGAGGCGATGGTGGTGAGGCAACAGCCCGATGATCGACGAGGCGAGGGGGAGAGCGGTAGACTGCACGGCGCCGATGGAAGGGGCGCCGGCATGCTCAGGTGGATCCCCAAACGACTCGGCGGTGGTTGGCGGCCGGCTGCTCAATGTTTACAGAGGGCAGAGAGGGACGAGAGCATGGTAGACTAAACGGCGCCGATGGTGAGGGCGCCGAAGCTCTGATAGAAGCGTTCCGAACTCTGCCCTCAACCCCCATTCCTCGCTCCAGCTCTCCACAGCAGCAGGTGGAAGCGTAGAGGGAAGGCCCAGTCCAGGTGGACACAAGGGCACAACCCCGGTCAAGGTAGTGGCGGAGGGAGGGTGGTCGGCCATGGAAAGGGCGGACGAGCCTCAACCTCCTGGTGGGCTGACCAGGGCACTCCCGTAGGTGGAGAGGACAGACCCGTCCTTCAGCTGAAACGGCTGCTGTGGAGAGCTGGTCCCGCCGGGAATAGCGGTGGAGGTGTTGCCTCGGCGAGAAGGTGGGCTGCGAGTGGCCGCACTTCACTTCACTTCGTCATAGAAAAGTGGGGGGAAAGAAGAGGGAGAGATTGGAAGAGATTAAGTGGGGAAATATGAAAGACAGTCGGAGGTATAAAGATTGGGGGCCGTCCCCATTGCTGTGGCTTAGTTTTTATTTTTTGTGTATGCTGTGTTCCTGTTGGTCCTATACAGCGGTCACTCTGTGTATGTGCAGACAAGGGTAGATATATCGATGAAGGTGAAGAGCCATAGTTTGTACCCCCGGCGCTACTAAGGGTGGTGCCTGTCTCTGTGGCATTGGTGGGTTCTGCTGTCTTGGTGGGTTGCTGCTGTCTATTTCACAGGCTCTATAGTCATGGAAAGGAGGAGTTTTAGTATTAGAGAAAATGGGGGGGAAGGATAGAAATTATCTTTCCTCCCCATGGCATTCACCAGGGTGCACGAGGCATAGGCTGTGCATGGGCAATGTCTATTCCCAACCCACTCCACGTTCACGACCCCGCCATCAGATGTGACAGCTCCTTACATTTTGGTTTCAGGAGCTAGCACAACGGACGACGGAGTGCATTCACTCAGGAGTGGGCAGGGAATGAGTGTGCAGTGCAACTGTCTCCTGACAGTAGTGGTGGTCTGGTGCGGTCAGTTCAAGGTCGGCAGGTGTATGGGATATAGGGTAACGTGGTCTTTCGCTTCGTTGCTGCCGTTTGTATTATTAGTTATTATATATAATGAGAGGGGTTGTCGTTAGAGGGACGTATAAATTGGGTTTGGTGGCGGTCTATTTCTGTTTAAGAGGGAGCTGGGGAACCAATTATGCATCCTCCCGTATTCTTTGTTGGTGATGTCCTCGTAATTTGGGTCTCTGGTCTCTTCTAGTTTTTGCCAGATTTTTCCTGCCCTCTTGTGCATCCGGATGTTTAGTGCAGCTATTTTGTGCATGCTGTGTAATTGTTCTGTGATATAGTTGAAGGGGTGATGGTCGTTTTCGACAAATCTCAGAGCTTTGTTTAATACTCTTTGTAGTTTTAGTTTTTGGGTGTTTGATATAGTGTCCAGTGGCACAGGAGGGTATTCTAGCAAAGGGAGAATGTAGGCTTTAACGAGGTGGCTTTTTATTTTTCTATTTAGCGTTTTAAAACGGTAGAGGGTGGACAGTGCTGCCTTCCCCTTGCATATTCGTTCCCTTACATGTTTTGTGATCCCGGCCTGAGTTATTGTGAGGCCTAACAGGCTTCCCTCATTGCTTGTGTTTAGTAGCTCACCATCCACAATGATTTCTTCCATGTATTTTTGTGCTAATGGAATTATTTTAAATTTCTGTTGATTAGTCCTGATCTTCCATCGTTTCTCATAATCACTGATTCTGGTGATTTCTCTGGCTACTTTGCTGGCCATCATGAGTTTGGACCGTCCTTGGTAAGTCACTATTTGAGTCACATCGTCAGCATACATTATGTCTAGGCAGTCTGGAGGTGGGGGGGGGTGTCTCTAGTGTAAAGAATGTATAGGGTGGGGGAGAGGACGCTCCCTTGTGCCACCCCACTGTCGAGCTGTATAACGTCGCCTAACTGGTCCTTGTGTCTAATTCTCGCGGTGCGGTCAGTCACAAAGTCGCATAAAAACTTCTCGAGGATGGTAGGGAGTTCTAGTTGTAATAGTTTGTATTTGAGTCCTTCATGCCAGACCTTGTCAAAGGCCTTGCTTACGTCTCTGAGGACGAGACAGCACTGTTCCCGTCTCGACAGGGTCTGGGCGATAGTCTCGTAAGTCAGGGCTATGGCTTTGTTTGTGTCTTTTTGTGGTCTGAAGCCGTACTGTCTGGGGTTATGAAGTCTGTTTGTCTCTAGGTAAAGTCGGAGTCTTCTGTTGATGATCCTTTCAAGCAGTTTTCCTGGTACTTCGAGCAGTGAGATTGGTCTATAGTTCTCGGGTGTCGTGTCAGTCTTTCCTGGCTTAGGTATCATTACTATTACGGCTTCTTTAAGTTTGTCAGGGAAGTATCCCGCGGACAGGAGGCGTTGAAAATGTCGATGAGTCTTTCTATCATGGAGTGTGAGCATTCCATGATAACTTGTTTGTTAATGCCTGTCAGTCCTGGGGCCGTGTTCTTCGTTTTTGTGACTACTGTCTTAAGTTCGTCTACTGTGATTCGTCTAGTGAGAAGGTTGTTCGTTAGTCTGGAGAAGTCTGCTGTGTCATGGGGGAGGATTCTGTCTCTGTTGTCATTGAGGAAGTGAAGGACCATTCGTTCGTTGTCCTCGTCAAAATCGTCATTTTCGTCGTTCTCGCCATGTACTCCGCAGGGACATCAAGGGAGTTCCCGGGGTATGCATCCCCAGGTGGCGAGAAGAAAGAGAGGTCGATCCAAGATCGGGAACGCTCGAATGACGGTCCAAGGCAGCGACAGCAGCGCCTGTTAATCCAACACTTATACGCTAAATAAGAAGCAAGGAACATGGCAATAACACCTGACAGAGCATAAACATAAATAGCTAAGGCAGCTGGCTGAGTTGGTTTAGGTAGGGGTTTGAGAAGAAGGAGTTTAGATTGGAAGTGTAACAACTCATCTAGGTACACAGGTGTGAAGGAGTCATTCTGGGGAAAAATCTCAGGGATTGCTTGTATGGCATCTAGTTCAACATGAGAGAGAGACATATTAAAATGCAATGTATGGAGACGTAGAGACAGTTTAGTATCCTTGGTGAGGGTGGCATAAGCTGGAAGTGTGAGTGTTTCACTATGAGCACTGCAACCGTCACCCAGGACCAAATGTCCTATACCTTTAACAATCTGTATTGTCTTACTTATCTCATTAACAGCACAATTAAGAGTAAATTGCATAGGCTTATTCGTAGAAAAGCACCACTTATCGTTATTCTTAACAAATACAGGAACAAAGTTTTTAATGACTCTTTTCCTACAAAGCTGAGGCGCAAAGTCCTTGTTGAGGAATGTAGCACTCTCACATGTGCTAGTACTTGACCTCAGCACTGGACTCTGCGGCTCGCACACCAGCAACTGCTGATGAGTGCGGCACTGAGTGAAATCGTCCATAAGCATATAATGTAAGCGATTTTCACTCAGTGCAATGAATTTGGCAGAGGGGACAGTCTGTACATAGACATCTGTGTCAGGGACTTTATAAGGCAAGGAAGTGATCCGGAAGACATCAAAAGTATCTGCCGGGTCACCCTGAACCGGACCATAGTAAGTAGAAGCACACTGAAGAGGGAGTCTTGCGAGGCACTACCTTAACGAGATCCCTATATAACGCAAGGTATTCGGGTCGAGCAGGGAAAAGCAGTCCTGGTCTCATTAAAGAAATATTATTTAAAAGTTCCAGCAATAAGGTATTTGGCACGATGTCCACACTCAGACGAGCTTGCATCATATTCTGTAGGCCTAACTTAATCCTCACATGATCGGCAATGATATCCGACAAAGCTAACTGGAGATTAAGAAAAGCCTCAAATATGCGAGCTTCGCCTTCTAACGCTAGAGTTTTTATGGAGAAGAGCCGAATTACAGCATGTGAAATATTAGCTGCCCGCTGCAATTTAGTAATTGCAGCATGCATATGTGACATGTCTCTTATGGTCGTATTTAGTATTTGGGAGTGAACATTTAACACTCGACGCTCATTCTCGGACATCTGTTCAATTTGACCCAATCTAGTGTGAATTTCGTCCACCTGATTCTGGGTAGCAGTCCCAAATAAAGCATTAGCAATATTGCCAACAAGATCAATTGCGCCTCTAGTTCTACGACCTGACAGTGGTTTATCCGACAACAAATAATTAACAGAGTTCTTTAAGTCATCAAATCTAATTCTAAACTCATGTTGAAATGATTTCAAAGTCTCTCTTAATGACGACACAAGGGTGGATGAGTTGTCCATGTGATCTATATTCCACTGGACAGAGTCAACCAGATCCTGTGCCTCAGTAAGTGGTCGGTATAACTCATCCTGTATTAACAAGACAGGGACAACATAATGATTTCCAGTTGATATAAGTTTGGAGACTGGAGAATAGATGAGGCCTGTTGGAGCAGGTTTCTCAACGTGGGGGTCAATGTGCCTAGTCTTTCCTGATACTACGACTGCAAGCAGCATAATCTGGAACAAAAATAAAATAGCATGACTAGTAACTTATTCTTTACTTGTCTTCCTGTCAGTGTGTTCTATTGGCCTATCCATAACTAGAGGTAAATCGTCTACTGTTGTGCGTGATCTTAGGCTGTATCTAGGGGCCGACGCAGGGCTGAGGCTGCTAGCCGGGGAGAAACGATCTGGCGCCGGGCCGACCACTTTACTCGGGGACTCCCCTTCTCCACTCGCCTCGTGACTGCTCGCTCCGTTTTCTATCTCGCCTCCATCCTCGCTCTCATTTTCGCTTCTACTTTCATTATCACTTTCATTCCCACTCTGCTGAACTGGGTTGGTAGCACCCATAGAGCTTTGATTTACTGGCGTGTTGGATGATTGTGTCGTACCGCGGCTACAGTAGATACCGGAATGGCTGTAAAATCATATGAGCCGTCCTCGCCATCACCATCATCATCATCATCATCTGTTTCATATACTGGGTATGCCCTACGTACATTCTTATTATCCTTAGTGGTGAGGCAAGATTCGGGGATTACTCGCACACGATCAACATGAAGGGTGGAGACAGCTCCATCCTTCACACGTCGTACTTTAATTACAACATCACTAACACGCTCCGTGACTCTGTATGGTCCTGCATAGAGAGGCTGTAACTTCTTAGCAACTCCCCGTTTAGGAATCGTGCGTACGTACACTCTGTCTCCTGCCTTGATCGGTTTTACTACAGCCTTTTTAGCCCTGTAATTCTCATTCTCGGTACTAGCCCGGTCCAAGTACAATTGACATCTTTGAAATACTTTAGTGGCCATGGCTGCTAGCATATGTTTCGCATCATCTACATTGTAATGAGGTTGAGTCTCATGTATCGTTTCATAGGGTACTTGTGGGTCTCTCAGGTACAACAGGAAATAGGGCGAGTCCCTGATCGACCTATTATACCCTGAATTATAAGCCATGCATGCCAAATGTATCATTCGGTGCCAATGGTTTGCATTACTGTCGATCATCGTACGTAAGATTTGAATGACAGTTCCGTTCACTCTTTCTACTAATCCATTCGCAGAAGGGTGATACGGAGTCGTAGTGACGTGCTTCAATTTCAATATTTCCGCAATGCCGCGAAGATACCGCTTCAATGATCCCCAAACCGGATGCGCATCTTGCTGCTTCCGCAGTTCGTCAAGATTCCAGCTAACAGTGTCTGTATCGGTCACGCCCCTCGTAACAGCTATAAGTTCTATATCTTCGTCTTGCTCTCTGCGAAGACGTGACAAGGCGTCAGCCACTCGGTTCTGGTGTCCTGGCAGGTAGGATACCTCTAAGTCGTATTCGGCAACCTGTATCTGCCATCTAGCTATTCTGCCAGAAGGCTCCTTCACATTAAAGAGCCACGTGAGGGGTCGGTGATCCGTCTGCACAATCACTTTGTATCCCAAGACAAGAGGCCGATTTATCCGCAATCCGTACACAATACTTAAGGCTTCTTGCTCGATAGTGGCATAATTAAGCTCAGCTTTATTTAATGCTCTACTAAAATATGTCAACGGTCTAAGGTGTCCATCCTCATCTTCCTGTTGTAATACCCCACCTATCGCAGTACCACTCGCGTCAGTTGTCAGATAGAATGGTTTATCAAAGGAGGGAAACTTGAGTACGATGTCGTCAGTAAGCTTACTTTTCAGACTTCTAAAAGCTTGATCAGCCTCATCGTTCCACTCGATTTTTTGTTTACTGTTTTTCACTTCCTTCTTTCCACGAGTCAATTTTGTGAGAGGCAGAGCAATCTTAGCATAGTCACTTATGAATCTACGGTAATAATTAACTAACCCTAAGAAAGATTGGAGTTCCTTCAGTGTCTTAGGAACAGCAATTTCCCTTATGGCTCGGACTTTATCCGGTTGGGGCCGCAAGCCTTCTGCAGAAATTAAGTGTCCTAGGTAAGACACTTCATCTTTGAAAAAACTGCACTTCTCTAACTTAAGAGTAAGTTGAGCTTCCTTAAGTCTGGCAAGGACCTCATCTAGGTTCTGTACATGTGAATCAAAATCCTCACCATAGACAATTATGTCATCCAGGTAAGTATGACTGATACGCCCTGTCAGTCCTATCAGGACTTCGTTAACGATCCTTTGGAACGCAGCAGGGGCATCTTTTAAGCCAAACGGTAGACTATTATATTCCCAATGACCGTCTGGTGAGGAAAATGCGGTCAGCGGTCGTGACGCCTCATCCAGAGGGATCTGATGGTATCCTTGCCTCAAATCCAAGCTACTGAATACAGTATTTTCTCCTAACTGGGAAAGAATTTGTGCAATGTTTGGCAATGGGAAGGGGTCTGATGTTATCTGCTTATTCAAATGGCGAAAATCGAGACAAATTCTTAGTCCACCATCCTTCTTGGCCACCGGGACCAAGGGTGAACAATATGGTGATCTAGAAGGACGTATTATATTTTGCTCCCTTAGTTCATTTAGCTGTTGCCTAAGAGTTTCGTGATACTTAACCGGTACCTTATAAGGACGACGGTTTACAACCGGTCCTGTTGCACAGATGTGATGGAGGAAATAAGGTGTAATATTCAGTGGTTCATCAGGCAAGGCAAACACTTGAGGATGCTTTCGCACTAGACGTTTGAGAGCATCATTCTCCTTAGTCTCCGGTGGACATAACTCATCTACTTTTAGAAAGAGCTTAGTTAATCTCCCTTCTCCCTGTGTCACACCAGTTATTTGCCCTTGCTCATCCTCCTGATCCTCGTCCCACATTATCTCCTCAAACGGTTCTATTGTCCCCACCCTGTACCTGCCAGATATACTGACCCGGTCAGGGGTGGCGTTAGTGTAGGCAACATAAACCCTGGACTTTCCTCCCGCCTCGCCCGGGACCATCTGTACAATCCCTGGCCACAGCATAGCAGCGAAAGTACTACCAGGATTAGGTGAGAATAACCCAAAGGACCATCCTGAAATTTCAGTCTCTAACGAGATCATTCCACTTGTGAACGGATCAATCACGACTGTCTCACTCGTCATACAACGCCCAGAGATATACTCCTGGTCATCTGATAAGCCGGTTTCAACTACATGCAAGGAGGAAGCACCATCTATGCGAAGATTCTCCTCTCCCGACTGTAATTCTACCTTCTCCCCATCGATCTCTATGCACAACGGATCTGGTGTAATACATATATTCCGAGCGAAAATAAAATCGGAACCTAGAATCACTGAAATAGTACACGGTAAGTTCCTCACCACTACTAATTCACTCTCGTAGGTGTGACCAGCCAACCCTATAGGCAGGCTAACCACTCCCACCACTCATTCTCGTTCGAGCAGCTGGAAGGAGCAGCATCTCCAGCTCTTTAACTCTACGGAGTTTACATCCCACGTTTCACTTTCGTCAACTCGATTCCTCACTTCCTGCCACCAGCAGCACCACACGACTGTGACTATACACTGTTGGGCAACTGACAGCTGTATATCACAGTCAGGCGGGTTTTCCCGCCTTCCAAACACTCTCCTTTCTGTAACGTTCCCCCGCCCACCGTCTCCCCCCACACACATACACACACACACATCCAATACACCACACTCTATCTCCCCGTCCTTTGCAATCCTTTGCCCACATCGCCGTAGGATTTCCTGCAACCCCATCACTGGCGAACCGAACCCCGCGGGAAGGCCGTTTAGGGCCGCCACAAGGGGGGCCACTAGGTTGGCTGGGGAGCCAGGGGTTGCAGGAAGGCAAAACGCTGTTAGGGTTAGGTTCCCCTCAGGGGGCAATCAGCGTAGGTGCAAGGGTCCCTCCCCACGACGTCCTTTAGAGGACGGGGGAGGTAAAAACCCGGCGCCTAGGATCGCTGATATAGGTAGGCCTGGGCACTCCCTTTCTCTCTCCCTATCACTATGAAGAAAACGACCAACCAACCCAGAACCCCTCCCCAAGGACAAGGAGGAGGAGGAGGAACCATCCCCAAAACCAAGACAACGAAGCCAAAACCAATACAATTGAAGACAGGCACAACAACCACAGGCAACATGACTAAACTAGCTGGCCTAAACAAAAGACCAAGAGACCCCAGCCCCAAGGAACATACACCAGGAGCAAAAAAGCAAGTACCTGTGCAACAGGACATCTTGCAGAAGAAAAACCCGCTGACTCCACCCACCGAAAATTCAAGTGAAATGGACACCACTCCACCACCGCCAGAATCTGATCTTACAGAAGCAATCTCCACTTCACCCAGTGACACCAACGACACGGCCCAAGACTGCACAGCACAAATAGATGAGCAAGAGGCAGACAACTCGAATACAGCACCAGATGAAGACGAAAACTTCACCGTCGTCACAAACAAGAAAAAGAACAACAAAAACCAGAAACGAAGCAATGACAGCAGCAATGACTCACTAACTCTGCCAGCCCCCTTTAAATCGGGAAACGACAACCCCCCTGCAGCACGACCTCCAAACATCCAACCCAGAAGAACTCCAGCTGTCTCTGTAAAGACTGCCCCACGCCCCACTACAAACCTACCACCCTTCTTGATACCAAAGCAGGAGGCCTTCGCCACAACAATGGACCTAGTCATGCAACTAGAAGAGGAACACCCCAACCTAAAATTCCACACCACAACGAGACGAGACTACAGTATGATCTTAACACCACACGACCAAGACACGTACGAGACCCTGAAGTATTGCAAAACAGTAGCAGGCTACCCTGCAATCATAAAGGAATTAAACCCCGACCTCGCAACACGCAAAGTCATACTGATGGGCTACAACCAATTCCAGCCACTAGAACCAATCCTAAAACACAGCCAGGTGGAAACAGCCACACGCTGCGAAACACGAGGGGAACCGACAAGACAAGTCGCTTTCTCAGTGCAGACCTCTTTCTCCTCCTTCCACTTGGGACAAACCCTCGAGGAAGTGGAGTGAGCATCCTGGCAGTGAAAGCAGCACTCAGTCTCGGATGTACAGTTGTCAGCAGAGTGACTTACAGCCGCACACTTGCCACACACGATGTTGGAAGCCCGACAAGCCTTTTTCATGATGTCCATAGAGCTGACATTTTGAACAACGAAGGGGATTCGGGATGTACAGTCTTACATTTACAATTTCATATCCTACTTTGACATTTGTAGGTAGAAAAACTTTGCCAAAAGTGAGGACAACAGTGGCTGTCTTCATCCTTACGCCTTCCTGATAACGAGTGATGAATCTGGCATCAATTACATCCTGCTGAGCAAGTTCCTGTATGATCTCTTCCTCACTCATCACCATGAGATCCCTGCAAGTGATAACACCCTTGCAGGAATTCATGGATGTTGGGATCTTGGCTTCGATATCATGGCAGTGAAACTTGAGCTGCTTTAGCAAGTCTTTAACCTGAGCTGAGTTGAATGTCTTTACTAGGAGGTCCCCATTTCCAAGTTTTTTTTACTTGTTCCACCTCTCCCGCACAGTGGTCAATCACCTTCTTGACAATGAAGGGATTGAGTCTGGACAGGGGAGTGGAACCTAGTGCATGAAGCGTTACGAAGGTCGCGTTATTTACAGGTATGTCAAGCGGGGAACGAGTCTGGCGTCCGTCAGTCTGGGGCCGGTCAGTCACGGTAGGGATGTCGTCAGGACTACCTCCCTCCCTGAAGGGGGGGAAGGCAGTAGGGGCGTCCGTCATAGCTACCACTTCCCCCGTGAAGGGGAAGTGGGAAGAGAGAGAAAAACGACCAAAGGGCAAAGTACCTGGGGAAGACCCACCTAGGCTGAGATTACCCTCTCAAACCACTGTCGGGAGGACGCGCCTGTGTGTGACTCACACCCCAGAGCGATCAGTGGGGGTACACTCCAGAGGTGAGTAAGCAAAGGCAATCTCAGAAATTAGATATAGACACCTACTATATCTACTAAGGCCAGGGAGGAAAATGAGGTCTAGCTAACCTAACTTTATTGAAAAACGCCCTAGTGGCGAGTAAAAGGAAAAAGCTAACGCCGGTGAGGCAACCCTGCAGCTAGAGGAGAGCTCAGAAACACGTCTTCCTTCTCCACGACCATTCATCAAAGTCCAGGAAGCAGCAAAGACAGCAACAATATTAATACTCGAAGGAAGGCCAAAAGCAGAGTACAGGAACCAGTTTATGTCAACGTTTCGCCCACAAAGCTTCTTCAGGAACATCATTACTGGACAACACTCCACTCCTTAAACAGACCCAAGCCTGACTGGTAGTGCAGGATTGTGTACTTGTGTTCTGGTCACCATTCAGGCTTAGGTCAATTTAAATAGTGAAGCACTGTCTACTGGTGTTGTTCCTGAAGAAGTCTTGGGGCAGAATGTTGCAAGTGGGATTCTGTACTCTGCTTTTGGTCTTTCTCTATATACAGCAGCGAATACACCATAATTTTACTGTTTATCTTCCTTATGAAAGCTTACCCAGAATCCAGCTAAATGAAACGAGTATTTCCCCATCCAATTTTTATCCCATACTTCACACTCGGGACGATTTGCATCAGTATATGACCGATTCCCGCCTCAGTGTTACGAGTCCTTTGACGGAAGGTAATCGAATATTGTTTTTGCTGGGTTTTATGGGCCGGCTAAATGCCTCACACATAGTAAAGCCTCTAGTCATACAAGCCTCCGCACGCAACATACTGGTGAAGCACAAATGGTGATGGGTTTCTGTAGTGAGAATGACGCCAGATCCAATATTAACCCTCTGCAGTTCGGGACAGCTCTAGTATTACGCAAGTCTAATTGAATGTTGTTTTTGCTCAGTTACAGTATATGGACCAGGTTAATGTCTCTCACATTGGGAAGCCTTAAGTCTTACAAGGTTAGGCACGCAACACAGAAGCACAAATGGTGATGGGTGTCTGTAGTGAGAGTGATACGTAAATGTGTTATAATGATTCATCCCGTCAGTCTGCAATATGAACCGACAGGGTGATCACATATGCAAGTATGTCCGTGAGCAAAAAGCCTCCAACACCTATCTGCCAGTTGAGGGAATGGAAGGGTGCCACATGAACTAGTTTCTTGTGATAGCAATATGAAACACACAAGAGAAAGGTATCAGAAGGAACGATACTCTCATTTGACAAGAGTGAGAAATACGGAAAGTAGGACGCAAGGCTGGCAGAGAATTTTGACTCCACATGAAAATACTTAATATCAGGATTCTCTTTAAATGGCCGCCTTGGTTTGAGTTACCCTCAAAACAGATCACGAGACAAAAACGCTTTCACTGAGCGACCGTGGATCTCCAGCTGAAAGTATATTGATGGTTAAATAGTAGTGATATGTACGTTGGTCTGCTGTAACATCACATATTAGTTCTGTAGTGTGTTTTTATGAGCAAAGTGCAAACACCAGTAGATTACATGACCTCCCCCCCTTTCCTTGCGCGCGCACCCCCCCCCCTACACACATCTACACGCAAGCTAATCAGTTTCCACATCTTAAAGTTGTACAAACCTACCTACGTGCAAGATATACAAGGAAAGTTATTACGAAAATGGTTATGGTCATCATCTTGCTCGTTCATTGGCGAGTTTCCTTAATTGGCCTCTGTGTGTGGTTTATGGCTTCTCTCTAGACTTGAAGGACTTGTATCTCAGTACTTGAAGCTTATTGATTCCTTGTTTTTTATACTGTGATAATTATAGGTCTTTCACAATAACCTGGCCCATTATTTTCGTCCTTCATACATATATCTCCTGGTCCATTTTCTCGTCCTTCATACATACATCTGCCACCCATTTCTGTATTACCTTCACCTTCACTTGGTAGATTTTTGTCCTGTATACCTACTTCGACCATCCATTTCTACTGTACACTCACTTTAAGCTGGTCCAAATTTACGTCTTCCATACAAACTTCACTTATCAATCATTCAGTCAGTCAGACAATCAATCTAACTGTCTACCTGTCTGTCACCAGATGCCTTAATCCCGTCAGGGGTGACCACAAATGAATCACCTCCATGTCACCCTTTCCTCCTCCATATGGCGACCTTCTCTGCAACTCACGCCCCCTTTTCTCACCTCAACCCTTCCTCTCTAACTTCACTCCCCTCCACAGTTTCTCGTATTGAAATAGATAATTTTCTGACCTGAAGTTTCCTTGTCTTGCTTCACTCCTATCCAAAGGCCTCTCGTATTGAAATAGTAATCCTCTCATCTCAAGCCCTCTCCTACTTCTCTCGTCTCCAAAGTCTCTCATATTAAAGGCGATACACTTTCTTAGTATTCTGGTCCACCTCGGTCTCTTAAATTGGTCTCGGGTCCTCAAGGCACAATCAAAAGCTGTAGGTGTTTCGTCTGGGCAATAAAACGATTTCTTTGAGACTTCCCTTCCAGTTTATTGGCTGTAAAATCTACCGTTCTTGAGTTTTCGGTGATACAATACATTTTGTGTTCTGGCATGACATATAAGTTAATTGTGCATCTTTTTTTTTTTTTTGAGAGAGAGAGAGTGGGTGAGTGAGTGTGTGCGTGCGTGCGTCCTTTACCGCAGCATTTTGTAAGTAGAAAATGGAAAACTTTGACCAGTTCCCTTTCGCTACCTCAGTCCATGTAATAAGGTGCTGGAATTTCCTATCAGCAAAAGGCATGGTATCACTTTTCTCTCATGTCATCTCAGTTTATATTTTTATTTTTATATTTTCCTTTTCCCTACTTTCATTTATTCTTTCCCCCATTTATATCCTCCACACTCCTACCTTCATTAATTCTTTTCCTCATTGTAATTTCCCTTATCAGGCAAATCACTTAGGATCCTCGCAAGCCTGTACTTAGAGCCGGTAGCATCAGTGGTTATAATCATTCCAAGCAGGAAAATTGTACACTTGAAATACACAGCCTCTTCGACTTATGGTCCTCCTCATTGTAAAGGGTGAGGCATAAGTCTGTAGGCATATGGAAAGGACACATCTGAGGTTATCCTGTGTGTGTGTGTGTGTGTGTGTGTGTGTGTGTGTGTGTTCTTTATCGTGTTCGTGTTCTTGAGGCAGTTCTGCTTCATCACCAAACTAGATAACAAAACTCTTCCACACACTCAAAAGACTCACCAGAAAGTTCAGTCCGTTCACGCCTCACAATTTCCACATAATAATAATGATAATAATAATCATCATCATCATTATCATCATCATCATCATCATCATCATCATCATCATCATCATCATCCAGACCTCCTTTACCACCCTACGGCAGGGTGAGAAGTAGCAACGTCCAGACAACCTAAGTTTGCCCAGTTCAATGGACCACGCTTCCATTCACTCATTAGTCAAGCCCCCGGAATCCTGGCTCCATCAGATAAACCAAAAAAACTTTCACCACGTTCTGTAGCTTCTCATATACCTATCTGATACAGTCAATTAGAACGCTGTCACGTTAAAATGGGGTGCCAAATTCCTGGTTATGCACTTCTCACAACATTCATCCAGCCAGGCTCACCGACTTCCATACCTCTCATCCCAGCACACTCATCCACCATATCTCTCCACCTTCTCCTTGGCCTACCTCTCCTCCTCCCTCCTTCAAATTAGCTCAGATATACCTTTTCCACCACTCTATTGTTATCCATTCTCTCCACATGACCATACCATCTCAGTACACTCTCTTCGATTCTGGTGTCCACCGACTTCCTCACTCCACATCTTCCGCGAATCGTTATTTCGTATCCTATCCACTCTCTGTACTCCACATACATTCCTCAGCAGTCCCATCTCCACTGCTCTCACTCTTGACTTTTCATTTTCATGCCACACCATGCATCATCAGCATACAACAAATTTGAGATATTCCATCCATCACCATTCATTACCAACGCCATCCTTGTCCCCATTACTCGTGTTTTCACTTCGCGCACACACACACACACACACACACACACACACACACACACACAGTACAGGGAACCTCTACAAATGGTAAGAAGCAGACAAGAAACATTCAGATATTATGGATCTACAGTAAGAAGTGTGAACGTCGGGGGTAGGGTTGCGAGAGGCAGACCGAAAAAGACCTGAGACGAGGTCATAGAGTGTGACCTCAGGGATAAGGGACTGAATAGGGAGGCTGCCAGAGATCAAGCAGCGTGGAGAGCCATCATGTGACTAAGACCGACGCATGCAAGCTTATTGGAGCTTTTATAAAAGATACGATACGATCACAGTACAAAGCAACTGATTAAGCAGGAAATAACTTAGTGTAGAATCCGAATGCAGTATAGATATCGCTGGGAAATAAGCCAGGAAAGATGTGATAAACTATAGATTAGGTGGAAGGTATGGAAATCACAATCCACTGAGTGTCCACATATAGAGCCACATGGAAATTTATATTAGACCACCGCCATTAAGAAATAAAGGTACCTTTTAACATGAGGCAACGTAAGAACAAGAGAGAGAGAGAGAGAAAATAAAAACGAAACGACAATGGACGGTATAAAGATTCGTCGAAGTTACATAAGGGTCCCCTACATTATGTGGGAATTTTCTTTATTGCAAGCCCCGCCCCCAATGCGGCGTCTACCTGTCTGCCTCTACCCATTTAAAACCCCTATGCCCAGTCAGCGACCCTCAGTGTCGCTCTTGGTGTGGTGGGGTGTATACCTGCTTCGCTTAGCAGATGGCGCCAAGCCGTCTACCTCTACTTTCACATCTCGCCGCCATACCAACGGTTACCGCCTTAGTTACCCCAATGGTAGGTGGTAGTGTTGACGTGTGCCGCCCAGCTCCGCGGTGCCGCGCTGTCTGGTTATCCACAGCGTACTAATGCACACCAGTCTCGCACTGACAAATGAGGAAGTGAAGGAGCGTTGTGGTGTGGATATGGATGTGACAGAAAGCGTTAGGAGAAATACACAGTTGGGGTGTGAGCTAGAGGGGAGGGCATTGAAGTGGGAGGGGTTAGGGCACCACTGCTTACCAGATGGAAGCGTCGGTGTAGTGTTAAATGGCCGCCTTGGTTTGAGTTACCCTAAAAACAGATCACGAGACAAAAACGCTTTCACTGAGCGACCGTGGATCTCCAGCTGAAAGTATATTGATGGTTAAATAGTAGTGATATGTACGTTGGTCTGCTGTAACATCACATATTAGTTCTGTAGTGTGTTTTTATGAGCAAAGTGCAAACACCAGTAGATTACATGACCTCCCCCCCTTTCCTTGCGCGCGCAACCCCCCCCCCTACACACATCTACACGCAAGCTAATCAGTTTCCACATCTTAAAGTTGTACAAACCTACCTACGTGCAAGATATACAAGGAAAGTTATTACGAAAATGGTTATGGTCATCATCTTGCTCGTTCATTGGCGAGTTTCCTTAATTGGCCTCTGTGTGTGGTTTATGGCTTCTCTCTAGACTTGAAGGACTTGTATCTCAGTACTTGAAGCTTATTGATTCCTTGTTTTTTATACTGTGATAATTATAGGTCTTTCACAATAACCTGGCCCATTATTTTCGTCCTTCATACATATATCTCCTGGTTCATTTTCTCGTCCTTCATACATACATCTGCCACCCATTTCTGTATTACCTTCACCTTCACTTGGTAGATTTTTGTCCTGTATACCTACTTCGACCATCCATTTCTACTGTACACTCACTTTAAGCTGGTCCAAATTTACGTCTTCCATACAAACTTCACTTATCAATCATTCAGTCAGTCAGACAATCAATCTAACTGTCTACCTGTCTGTCACCAGATGCCTTAATCCCGTCAGGGGTGACCACAAATGAATCACCTCCATGTCACCCTTTCCTCCTCCATATGGCGACCTTCTCTGCAACTCACGCCCCCTTTTCTCACCTCAACCCTTCCTCTCTAACTTCACTCCCCTCCACAGTTTCTCGTATTGAAATAGATAATTTTCTGACCTGAAGTTTCCTTGTCTTGCTTCACTCCTATCCAAAGGCCTCTCGTATTGAAATAGTAATCCTCTCATCTCAAGCCCTCTCCTACTTCTCTCGTCTCCAAAGTCTCTCATATTAAAGGCGATACACTTTCTTAGTATTCTGGTCCACCTCGGTCTCTTAAATTGGTCTCGGGTCCTCAAGGCACAATCAAAAGCTGTAGGTGTTTCGTCTGGGCAATAAAACGATTTCTTTGAGACTTCCCTTCCAGTTTATTGGCTGTAAAATCTACCGTTCTTGAGTTTTCGGTGATACAATACATTTTGTGTTCTGGCATGACATATAAGTTAATTGTGCATCTTTTTTTTTCTTTTGAGAGAGAGAGAGTGGGTGAGTGAGTGTGTGCGTGCGTGCGTCCTTTACCGCAGCATTTTGTAAGTAGAAAATGGAAAACTTTGACCAGTTCCCTTTCGCTACCTCAGTCCATGTAATAAGGTGCTGGAATTTCCTATCAGCAAAAGGCATGGTATCACTTTTCTCTCATGTCATCTCAGTTTATATTTTTATTTTTATATTTTCCTTTTCCCTACTTTCATTTATTCTTTCCCCCATTTATATCCTCCACACTCCTACCTTCATTAATTCTTTTCCTCATTGTAATTTCCCTTATCAGGCAAATCACTTAGGATCCTCGCAAGCCTGTACTTAGAGCCGGTAGCATCAGTGGTTATAATCATTCCAAGCAGGAAAATTGTACACTTGAAATACACAGCCTCTTCGACTTATGGTCCTCCTCATTATAAAGGGTGAGGCATAAGTCTGTAGGCATATGGAAAGGACACATCTGAGGTTATACTGTGTGTGTGTGTGTGTGTGTGTGTGTGTGTGTGTGTGTGTGTGTGTGTTATTTATCGTGTTCGTGTTCTTGAGGCAGTTCTGCTTCATCACCAAACTAGCTCCCGTAACATCACTAACCAACACCGATGACTGGCACCTCAAATCACTAGCTCCCTCGACCAGTGCCCAGTTATCAAGCCTCTTCCCCTGTATGTTGCTGAGAGGAGAATTGGGTGATATTTTTATAGCCTCGTGACTGACTTGAGATGGCACAGTACTCGTTACCAACAGTGTATCAGGCGCCTTGGTCATAATTCTTAGTCCTTTCGAAGAGATTACATTTAAACGATTCAGTTTAGGTTTAGGATGGATTAACTTGCCTACCTGCTTACCTGCCTGTGTGCCTGCCTGTTTGCCTACCTAATTACCTACCCACTTACCTGTGTGTCCCTGCGTGCCTGCCTGTCTTCCTACCTACCTACCTACCTGTCTACACACACACACACACACACACACACACACACACACACACACACACAAAGGCTAGGGAGACATGTTTAAGGCTATTTAGTGATGAGATGAACACCGTGATAAAACTAGCAAGGTTTTGTTTGGTGTGTCCTGCCCTCTGTTTCTCAGTTTAACGAGCACTGACCTCCCCAAAAACCTGTTTATTTATTTCCACATTAAGACAAAATCTCCATTTACCATATAATTATCGAAGTTCCTATTTATTCTCTTAGTTATTATTTATCTTCTATCTTAATTATCCATAGACTACCCCAAAGCTGTCTCATTATTACCATACTAATCAGATCCACCTCTTTCTCAGACACTCTTTCTCAGTGTAATTATTTATCCCAAAACCAATTTATTCTCAAGCTCAGCTAAACCCACCTTTATGTGTTAGTTTTATGTTTTTCCTTTTTAATATTAACTTGCCTTATTGTGAAACGTTTGGTGGTTATATAAGTGAAGACAAAGGATTAAGTAAGCAGTCCTAAACTCTGGTTGAGACAGAGAACGTTGATAAGGCAAAAGAATGATTATAAATGTATGTCGACCCAGCATCCTAGCCGTCAATTCTCCAAGTCTAGAGAGAGGGCCGAGGGAGCGCAGTGGTGAATGGAGTCAGTGTGGACCGCGAGTGAGCTAAGAGAGGACGGACGCCCCTGTCACTCCCTCCAGGGACAGAGTGTCGCGGCTGTGTTAGTGGTTCGGTTCCTTACTCTCCTGCAGAAGTCTCACCTCGAAGCCTCCTTCCCCTCGTTCACAAGTCTCAAAAGCCTCCTTGAGCACCTACAGCAGTATTTTTCCCCTCCTGCAAAAGTCTCAAAAGCTTCCTTGAGCACCTACAAGTCTCATTCAGTGGCCTACTCCTCCTCCAGAAGTCTCAAAAACCTGGCCTCTCGAGAGTGGGTTAGGCGCGCGACAGGTACGTGCTCGATGGCCCGCCTCACCGCACCTATTACAGTTGGTTGGGGCATCCCCGTGGATTTTCCAGTGCCTGTTTTTTCTTTTGGAACCTTGGCCTCTTTTGACTCTACACTTACATGTGCAACTACATCCCTTCTCTTTTCTTTTGCTACATTTACATCTGCCAACGACGAGTGACTTCGTTGTGCCCACTCAATGCCTTTACTCACAACTTTATCAAGGGCATCGACAGGGCCTGTAAACTCTTGCTGGTCAAGTGTTGCTCTATACTGGGCAGGGAATACGTCGAGAAAGTTGTCCAAAGCATGGTACAAGGAACAGTCATAGTACCGAGGCTGCAGAGTTCCAATGCGTTTAGCTATACTAGTCAATCGCAGCCAGTATTCAACCAACAGTTCGCCAGGATTACGACGCGCATGTTTTAACGCATGAAATGTAGGTTGGAGAGTTTGTTCTGGGGACAGCAGCGTTGTGAGAATAGATTTAAACAGGTCCCAATCATCATTGACCCTGATAATAAGGTCCTCAATGCTGTCATGTACCCCACCTAGAGTGTACTCCCGGACCACATCAAAGCGACCGGCAATAGTCCACCTAGGTCCCGTAGTCTTACTCTCTATGTCCTGAAGCCATTTGCTAAGGTCTGTTTCTAAGATGACACCAGGATATTCAGGTAATGTGGCAGTTCTACTTGCAGCAAAGCTCTTTAACCCTTTAACGCGGTAGACAGCATCCTTAGCATTATCGGCAATAGCCTGCGATAGTTGGTCGGACAGGGTAGCGATCCCTGCTGCAGCTGCAGCATCAGCCATTTCGAACAGTACTTCGTCTGAGTCTGTGTCTGAATCAAAGTAATGAGCAAAGGAAATTTCGTCTGAACCACTGTAAGAACTAGAGTCGCTACTGAATTCCATACACGAGTGTAAGAACCTAGGTGTGGAACCGCTTAACTCAAAAGTTTAATTAAGCCTTAAATATCCCATTAAGCTGCCACCATTGTCGTGTCCTCCACTCTCTACTTACCCGAGGTATGTTTCGTACTCAGTCTCGCCAAGTACGGTGAATGGCCGCCACTAATGAGTATTGGTAGCGTGTGACAGTAGCAGCGGAGAGTGTGGAGACAAGCCCAGAAGGGACCTGTAACCTCGTAGGTTAGTGCAACAAGATATTAAATACCCCTTTCTGCCCCAGACTCCCTCCTTGACTTCCCAAAAATTAACAGTTCCACACTAAGGTTACAAAACACAGAAACAATTTTTACTTTAATTTTTAACAATCTGCTACAAAGTATTTACACTACTTCAGAACAAATTACACAGTTATAACATTAACTTATTATCCCGAGTCTCATCTCGACACAAGGGAAATTTCAATCACTTATTTACGACTTGACAGCAAGTAAGTACTTGACTTGATAGCCATATAAGGCTTCAGTGGTACCATCTGTCTGTCTGTCTGTCTGTCTGTCTCTCTCTCTCTCTCTCTCTCTCTCTCTCTCTCTCTCTCTCTCTCTCTTACACACACACACACACACACACACACACAAGATGCAACGGCATACATCAAAGGAAAGCCTGTATCTCAGTCGTATACGTATGCAAGATCATGATATTATTTTTCATACAACAATATACTCACCATCTTTACATTGTAGAGTGCATGCAATCACAGCCCATATCTTGTCTTTACAAGATCCCTTCATGTACTCAGGATGAGTAATGTCATACAGCACTCTTTGTTGGCGGACAGCCTCTATAAGTTCCTCGGAGGACGACATCGTGAGTACTGTCAAAATGAATTGCTGTGCTGCACGTGTGCAGGAAACTGCGTTTCAAAGACTACGTGGCGCAGGCTGACACAGGTCTGCACCTAAGCTGTGCTGCCCTGTGTGCCCACGTGCGCGCTTACATTTAAAATAGTGAGATGCAGTTTTCTGCCCTGCTCTGTGCTGCGTTGCCTGTGTCACCTGCGTCTCAATGTGCGCCCAGCCTACGTCGTAGCGTTCTATATGCTGCTTTCAGGTACTTCTGGCGTTCGCGACCCATTCTCCTATCGTCCCTCGCTCCATATTCGTCTGCCCCACATTCGTCTTCTTCCCTACTCCTCCTTTCTCTGCCTTCCTCCTCTCCCCCTCTACTCCCACTTGACCCAGGCCTCGGTCTGAAGGGGACGTGTGAGTAAGAGGTGGAGATGACGTCAGGAGCAGCGGTATCTGGGTGGGCGGCAAGTACATGATCGTTGCAAGCCCGACATACGGCCTAATAAAGTGTACGAGGGTAAGGTGACCCAAGGCTCCGGCCTTAGTACACCCCAGAGAGAGAGTTGCCCCAGTGCATCCCTCTCCTGCTGTTCTCCCCTACAGGAGCAATACCGCGCCGACAGTCTCTATATGTGGCGGGGAAGGAGCGGCCTTGTACGCCCTTCAGTTGCTTCTGGTCGGAAAGATCAGCTCCCGGCTACGGCCAGAGTAAAGAGCCCCTGCTATCGTACGTGTAGCTTTTCCCTACTACGGGAGCAACACCGCGCCAACGGTCTCTATACGTGGCGGGGAAGGAGCGGTCATGTACGCCCTTCAGTTGCTCTCTGTAAGACGGGTAGGCATCCAGCTCCGGCCGTGGCACGTACCAGGGTAGAGAAGCCCCTGAAGGTAGCCTCAGTACGTACTGGAGAGAGTGTGGCCTCTGTGCCCCTCACTCCGGCTTGTCCCCTACTACGGGAGCAACACCACGCCGACGTTCTCTATACTTGGCGGGGAAGGAGCGGCCTTGTGCGCCCTTCAGTTGCTCCTTGTACGCCGGGTAAGCTCACGGCCACAGCCAACGTATGTACCAGGGTAAGGCGACCCAAGGCTCCGGCCTCAGGACGTACCAGAGAGGACACGAGTGACGTGAGTCCTTCTCCAGCCTCTTACCCCCTGTGGGAGCCCTTCGTCACCACCCGGGAATATAGCCCCGGAGGTGACACTAAAGTGGTGGCAAGGCCCGATATCGGACCTACCTCCCACGCCTGGGAGATCCTTGTTCCCGCCCGAGTCCCGAAGGAGAAGCTGCCGCAGCCCAGCCCTGTCGGCGCCTCTCCCCCTAGGTGCCCACAGTCCCAGGACACCCAGGCCAGATCCACCGGCTCCCGACGAAGGCGATCCCGGCTCCCTCACTCCACGGAGCCAGAGACGACAGGCCCGACTACTCAGGCTGTTCAGCCCCAGCCCCGAGGCCCACCTCTCAGGTCGAGGCCCCCAGACAGGAGGGCCTCCCTGCACCACACCGACGAGTGTGACCCGGGCAGTGACTCCCCTGCGGGTAATCCCTTGCCCTCTGCAGGCCGGGTCCCCCTAGGGCTCTACCCTCACGCCCTTGTCACGGAGTGAACATTACCCAGAAGATACAGGTAAATAGTGACTCCCCTTGTGTCGAGAACAAATCGGGGAAAAGAACAGTGAACAGTGACTAAGTGAAGAACAGTGCAGTTACCAATAGCCCAAAAGAACTCAGTGTCGGCAGGACAGAGAATGAACCTTAGAGTAATTATCCAAGTCCCCCCAATAAAAGAACTTTCTGTGAACGCATAAGGCTAGGGTGCGCGGCCCGGTCAAAAGCCTGAGTGTTCTTTTTTTTTGTTTTTTTTTTTCTTTTTGCCTATCGACCATTGAGGCCGGAGCCCCTGGTCATTAAGGCAAAATTATATATATGTATATACATTGACATATATATACGAACATATATATACATACATACATACATACACACATCCATGCATATGAACACACACACTTTCATGCACACGTACAGACGTCGGAATAAGTTCGTTTCCTTTTCCGTGGACTAAGGTGTTTGTAACACTGCTCGATGGAGAGGTGTCCCCTCCTCCTCCCTTCCTCATAGTCCCACACTCCCACCAAACCCCCTCACTTTTCTCTCCGACCCCATAACCCCATCCGGTACCCTCCATACTCTCGCTCACAGCCAGCTAGGGGTTTCTGTAGTTCAAGCACCTCTAATTACGTGTAGTTCGAACAACTAATAAATGAAGAGTACAGTATATATTATAAACCAAGTTAGGCAAAGGTGTACTACAAAGTGTGTGTGTGTGAAAGAGAGAGAGAGAGAGAGAGAGAGAGAGAGAGAGAGAGAGTTAAAAGACAGGGAGCAACAGGCGGAAAGGGAGAGCGAGTGGAAACCTGAGGGATGAGAGGACAGTTACGGAGAAAATAAGAAGGGGAGAGGCAAGGAGAGAACAACGAGAGTTGAGAAAAGAGACAGGGTGTGAGAAGAAGAGAGTGTGAGAGGTGAAATGAGATAAGAGCAGTGCGAATGGGAAAGAGAAGAGGGAGATGTGAATAGAAAAGCCGGGAGACAGGGAAGTAGAGACAAAAGGGGAGACAGCTGAGAGAAAATGGGAATGGAGCAAACACAGAAATAGGGATAACAAAAGGGGACAGTGGGAAAGACAGCTACGGAACGGAATACTGAGAACGATAATGAGAAAAATTAGAAAAGGAGGCAAGTGACAGGAAGGAGGAAGAAAGTGTGTTATTCTGGCAAGGACGCAGGGAAAAAACTAAGCAGGATAAGACGAAAGCATTGAGGCTGAGTAGAACGAATGACATTCAAGTAAAAAGGGAGGGAGAGAAACAGAGAAATTAGAGAAATTTGCGGAAAGTAGAGATTAAGGGTGGGAAGAAAATAGGTTAATTTTTAGGGCAAGAAAAAGGAGGGAGATGTTAAGAAGGGAAGACAAGGGAAGGGACAGGGAGGGAGGAAGGGAGGGAAAGACAGTGGGAAGAGCGGAATGAAAGAAATCTCGGGGGACAGGGAGAGACGGAGAGAGGAGAGAGAAAAAGAGCATGCAGTTATTACTAGGGCAAAAAAGCAGTGAAGGAAATGGATTTAGTACAAGTAAAGAAATATGCAGAGCGTAATGGAGAAAAAAAGGTAAGACATGTAACATATGAAAAAAGTAAGACAAACTTGTGACACTGGGAGGGAGAAAGAAAAGATGAGTGAGGTAAGGAGGGAGTGACAGAGAGGGAGAGAGACGAAGGAAAGGAAAGAGAGAGGGAGAGAGACGAAGGAAAGGAAAGAGAGGGAGAGAGACGAAGGAAAGGAAAGAGAGAGGGAGGAAGGTAGGGACTGAGCAGACAGCTATAGAGAAAGGGGAAGGAGGGAAAAGGAAACTGGGGATGAGACAAAGGATCCAGAGAGAGAGAGAGAGGGAGGGAGGGGGCGGTACTCAGACAGGCACAGACAGATAGGTCGACAAATATTCAGAAAGTGTGTGTGTGTGTGTGTGTGTGTGTGTGTGTGTGTGTGTGTGTGTGTGTGTGTGTGTGTGTGTGTGTGTGTGCTGCCGTCCCTGTGTCACTCCTATAACATTGTTCCATTTTTTCACCTGCGTGTTTTCTTCCTCTCTGCTTCAGCTTCTTCTCTCACTCACTTTTTTAAACAGTATTTCTCCTGATTGTTCTTACCATTCCAAGTCTCTCTCTCTCTCTCTCTCGCAGTATTCTCTTCTTCCCCTCCTTTCCTTCTCACTCTTCTCTCCACCTCTCTTTCTCTCTTTCTTTTCCCCATCTTACATCATTTTACTCTCTCTCTCTCTCTCTCTCTCTGTCTAGGAATATAGAGATTGTTCTCATAGTCTATATCTCCTTAATACGGCCACTTCCTGGGTATAGCTGTGGAATTTTGATCGCTTGAAAAAGATTTACGTCGACATAAATGAGTTCAGGAGACTAAGGTATCAGGTTGGCCTGAGGGCTGTGGGACTTTTTTTTTAGCAGAAACTCGTACACTACGAGGTCAGCTCATTAAAGTGTTTAAAATCTGAATGGGTTTCACAATCATTACATACAAAGTTGCTTACTCTTAACACGGACTCGGCACACAACCATGGTTGGAAGCTGCAAATGAAAAAATTTACCAGCAGATTACGTGAAAACTTTTTCACGTGCAAGATCTGCTCCACATGGAACTGACTCAACATGGACGTTGTTAACACTATAGTAGAGAAGTTTAAGGGATTCATCGGCAGGATACACTAGAATAAATGTGAACTGGATATGCATTCCCAGGCAAACAAGAAGTATCTCCACGGTATGAGCTGCATAATCATTAAGATCCTAACTTTTCCTTGTTACTCCTCTCTCTCTCTCTCTCTCTCTCTCTCTCTCTCTCTCTCTCTCAGTGTGTGTGTGTGTGTGTGTGTGTGTGTGTGTGTGTAAAAGAGGTGTCTACTACCACAACATTTAACCACAACAGATTTATTCTCTCTCTCTCTCTCTCTCTCTCTCTCTCTCTCTCTCTCTCTCTCTGTGTGTGTGTGTGTGTGTGTGTGTGTGTGTGTGTGTGTGTGTGTGTGTCTGTGTGTGTGTGTGTGTGTGTGTGTGTGTGTGTGTGTGTGTGTGTGTGTGTGTGTGTGTGTGTGTGTGTGTGTATGTAAAAGAGGTGTCTACTACCACAACATTTAATCACAACAGATTTATTCTCTCTCTCTCTCTCTCTCTCTCTCTCTCTCTCTCTCTCTCTCTCTCTCTGTGTGTGTGTGTGTGTGTGTGTGTGTGTGTGTGTTATAGAGGTGTATACTATCTAAACATTTAATCAAAACAGATTTATTCTCTCTCTCTCTCTCTCTCTCTCTCTCTCTCTCTCTCTCTCTCTCTCTCTCTCTCACACACACACACTTTGTAGTAAATCTTCTAACTTGGTTTATGATATGTACTGTAATATTCCTTTATTAGTTGTTCGTACTACACGTAATTAGAGAGGTGCTTGACGTACACAAACCCAAGCTGGCTGTGAGCAAGAGTATGGAGGGTACCGGGTGGAGTCATGGGGCGGAGAGAAAAGTGGGGGGGTTGGGTGGGAGTGTGGGACCATGAGGAAGGGAAGGGGAGGGGATACCTCTCAATCGAGCAGTGTTACAAACACAGAAAAGGAAACCAACTTATTCCGACGTCTGTACATGATCGTTGCAAGCCCGACATACGGCCTAATAAAGTGTACGAGGGTAAGGTGACCTCCACCTCCGGCGCCTTGGCCGTTGGTGCTGGGAGCCATGAGACATCCACTGTAAAGCCGGGTGGCTCCCAAGGCGCTATATTTTTAAACACCAACTTGTCACAGTCACTGGGGTCCACACCAAGCTCCTGAGTCAGTAAGTGGAGGCGAGCGGCAAGTGGCCGACGCACCCCCCGCAGAAGGTGGTGGTATTGACGCAGGGGGGTACAGGCCACATTGCCGATATTACTTTTCCTTAATGTCCTTACGCCGCAGGACAAGGCCAGGTGGTCACGGCGAATACGGAGGGGAGGCACATTCGCCTCCACTTCCATACGAGCCACACGTGTACACCGGACGGCTCCAAGACACATTTCGCAAACATTTATTCTGTAGCACATCCAATCCTTTCAGCGTGGCATCAGATGCTGGGCCATACACCTGTGCGCCATAGTCTAGCTTCGATTGAATAAGGGACTTATTCACCATTAATAAAGATTTTCTGTCGGCACCCCAGGTAGTTCCTGCTAGGTACTTAAGGACATTTAACGGTTTATCACAACGAGCAAGCAAAGTATTAACGTGAAGTTTAAAATTCATTCTTCGATCAAAATGTATTCCTAGAAATTTTACAGAAATTTGAAAAGGTACCGCCTGATTATCCAAAGTTAAGCCGACAAATTAGGTACGATTACGATTAGTGAAGACTACAGCGGCACAGATGTCACGGACGGAAAACTTAAATCCACTACTGCGAGGCACATAGGTGGACGGAGTCAAATGGTGCTGCTTGAATCCGCCCAGCCGAAAATTGTGCATTCCAGGCGGAAGAGTGCCATATTGCACAATCGTCAGCATAGAGCGAGTATTTAAGATTCCTGGAGATGGGAGCTGATGACAGAATATCATTGATCATAATACTAAATAAAGTAGGACTAAGAACACTTATCTGTGGCATTTCTTTTCCTGGATAAATATATCCGATGTTACGTTACGGGGCAATTTGACAGAAAGTCCTGTCCCTTAAGAAATTTGAAATAAAAATTGGCAAATTTCCTCTTAAACCATAAGCATAGAGCTTCATTAGTATACCATGTCGCCATGTCATGTCATAGGCTTTATGGATGTCCAAGAACACCCCTATCATGAATTCTTTATTGGCAAATGCCTCTGCAATACAATGCTCCAAATTCATTAAATGATCTAGTGAACTTCTGTATTTACGGAAGCCACATTGTTGATCATTTAACAAATTCTTCGACTCTAAAACAAAACGAAGCCTATTGTTTACCATTTTTTCCATGACCTTACATAGACAAGAAGTCAACACAATAGGACGAAATGATGTGGGATTCATAAGACGACCAGCCTCTTTGGGTATCAGTATGACGAGCGCAAAGTGCCATGAGTTTGGGAACGTTCGAGACGCCCAAATCTCATTGTACAATGCTAACATCTTAATCAGGTTGTCCTGATTAAGATGCTGGATCATACCATACGTGATGGTGTCTGGTTCAGGGCTGGTGTCTTTACAGGATTTTAGGGCAAGGAGCAGTTCATCTAGCGTAAACTCTTGGTTGTACGGGAAGCCTACATCTTCTGTGGCAAAGTCTAATATCTGTAGCTCAGCCGTGCGTTTATGATGTTGAAAACGCGGATCATAATTGGCTGAGCTACTTACATGAGAAAAACTCCTGGCGAGGATGTTAGCAACGTCCACGGGCTCGTCATAGATGTTATTATTAACCCGCAGGGTGGTGATACGTATGTATGGGCCTTTATTATTTAATATTCTTATAGTGGACCAGACTTTACGTAATGGTGTTGTACGAGTCACCGTGGACACAAAGGACCGCCAGGAGTCACGTTTGGCCCTTCTTATTATTCTCCTTGCCTCAGCCCGTGCCTGTTTGTATGCAATAAAATTTTTCTCAGTGGGCTGACTATCAAAAATCCTGTATCTCCTATTGCGTTTTCTTAATGCTTGTCGGCAATCCGGCGTCCACCAATGTGCTCTATGCTTCGCCTGAACTGTAGAAGTCTTGGGAATAGCAGCCTCAGCTGCGTGTAATATGGAAGTAGGTATATTTTCGACCTTAACATCTATGGTCTCCCCAGATATATCTAAATTGGCGATCCTTGAGAAGGATCCCCAATCTGCTTTCTTATAGTTAAATTTTGGAGGTGGAGGGTCCGAAATGATGTCGCGTGTATAAGAAAGACAGATGGGTAAATGATCACTTCCCAAGGAGTCGTCGTAAGGGTTCCCATGAGAAATCTTGATGTATACCAGGGAGGCCAAAGATAAGTCAATGGCCGAAAAGTTACCAGTACGATCATCTACACGAGTCGCTCTACCATCGTTCAGAAGACAGAGGTTGGACTGTAATATTAGGTCGGCTACTTGCTCCCCACGACCATCAATCCTCAAGCTACCCCATTGATAGTGATGGGCGTTAAAGTCGCCCAACACTAACTTATTCCCAGGTAGATGTTCAACTAGTGAATTTAAAGCATCACTATCAATGGGGCCATGTGGAGTACAGTACAGAGAGCAAATAGACAGATACGTGTTATTAAATTTTACTCTGCACGCGACCGCTTCCAGAGTAGAATTTAGAATCACTTCCGTTTGTGGGTGTGATTTGTGGGTGTATATGGCGACTCCGTGACCTTCATATCTTCTATACGAGTGGTAGTGTTTTAACTGTGGAGGATCAGGGTGATCCTCCAGGCGCGTCTCCTGTAAACAAATAACGTCTGGCCTGTGTATTGACAGCAAGATTGCTATATTTGGTAACTTATTGCCGACACCTCTACAATTCCACTGTAATACAGTGAAAGCGACGGTTTAAGATTTACGAGGGTGGCCAGTGCTCTTAGTTTTTTTTTATGCCGCCCGCCACCAGGCGAGTGGCTACCGGGGGACCTTTCCCGGTGCTTGCTCGTGGAGATCTCCATATTCTCGTCAATAACAAGGCTCCCAGAATCCACCGAGGAAGAGCTATTCTTTCTCTCGTTCGCTGGACTAGGAGCAGGAAGGACATGAGGACGTGACTGTTTGGTGAGGGTGGTCAAGTTAATTTTATCTGACTTGTCAGGCTTCTGTTTTGGCCGCACTGACTGCGAAGGAGCAGCAGCAGCCTGGGAGTATGAAGTGGCAACAGGGATGTCTGTCAGAGAGTTGGAACGTACAGGAGGCTTAGACCGAGAAGTAGGGCGTGGGGCATGAGGAGCGAATGTTAGGTCAGTCTGTGTCTCAACGGTGCACATCACGGGACGGGACACAACCGCCGATGCATAGGAGATATTAGGCTTGGGAGTTGCATGCAACTCCTTCACCTTCTTCCTTGCATCGTAAAAGGAAATGCCCTCAGTTGCCTTCACTGTGCAGACCTCTTTCTCCTCCTTCCACTTGGGACAAGCCCTCGAGGAAGTGGAGTGAGCATCCTTGCAGTGAAAGCAGCACTCAGTCTCGGATGTACAGTTGTCAGCAGAGTGACCTACAGTCGCGCACTTGCCACACACGATGTTGGAAGCCCGACAGGCCTTTTCGTGGTGTCCATAGAGTTGACACTTTGCACAACGAAGGGGGTTCGGGATGTTTTGTCTGACATTTACTATTTCATATCCAACTTTCACATTGGTTGGGAGAGATACCTTTCCAAAAGTCAAAACAACTGTTGCGGTCTTCGTCCTTATGCCTTCCGAAAATCTTGTGATGAATCTGGCCTCTATTACATCTTGCTAAGCAAGTTCCTGTACGATTTCTTCCTCCTCCATAAGCACAAGATCCCTGCAGGTGATAACACCCTTGCAGGAATTCATGGCGTGCGGGATCGTTTTTTGGACATCGTGACAGTGGAACTTCCTCAGTTTAAGCAAATCCTTGACCTGAGCTGAATTCTTGGTTTTTACGAGAAGGTCTCCACTCGCAAGTTTTTTCACTTGTTCCACCTCTCCTGCACACCCATCAATCACCTTCTTGATGATGAAGGGATTGAGGCTGGACAGGGGAGTGGAACTAACCGCATGAATCATGACAAACTCGGCGTTGTGTATGTTAATGTCAAGACGGGTACGTGTCTGGGGCCGTTCAGTCTGGGGGCAGTCCGTCCGTGCAGCAGTCGGGGGTCGGTCAGGACTACCTCCCCCCCTGAAGGGGGGGGAGGCAGTAGTGGCGTCCGCCATAGTTGCCACTTCCCCCGTGAGGGAGAAGTGGGAAGAAAGAGAAAATCAACCAAGGGAGAAATTGCCCGGGGAAAACACACCTAGTCTGAGATTACCCTCTCAAACCACTCTCGGGAGGACGCGCCTGTGTGTCACTCACCCCAGAGCGATCAGTGGGGGGTACACTCCAGAGGTGAGTAAGCAAAGGCAATCTCAGTAATTAGATATAGACACCTACTATATCTACTAAGGCCAGGGAGGAAAATGAGGTCTAGCTAACCTAACTTTATTGAAAAACGCCCTAGTGGCGAGTAAAAGGAAAAAGCTAACGCCGGTGAGGCAACCCTGCAGCTAGAGGAGAGCTCAGAAACACGTCTTCCTTCTCCACGACCATTCATCAAAGTCGCCTGAGTGTGAGTGTCGCCGTGACCAGGTGACTGTGTCAAGTGTCGCTATCCGCACCCTGTCTTATTTATAGTAATATTTCCCCTACAAACTCCCAATCTTGTTTATCCCCTTTGTGATCAGTTCAGTGTATATCCTGCCTAAAAGTGACACATAGACAATACCATATATAATTCAAGATATCCCTGTATGAGCATTGTAGTGTGCACTGAGTGTAACTATATTTTGTGGTGCTGAATGTTAACTCTGTGTCTCTGTTCCCCTGTATCTCAAATATCACTCTGTGTTGTATTGTAACGGTTAGAATTAAGGTTATAGATGTGTTAAGGTGTACTGCCTGGTTTTTATGTCCTGTTCCTTTGTTGGTGCTTTACTTCCGGTCTAGAAAGAGGACCCCGCTTCAGTCGCTAGTGTTTTTAGGACGAGAAGTCGCCTTAAAAACACCAGCATAACACTGGTGGCAAGCGGTGGTTCTGGATCCGAGTAAAAGCACGGAGGAACGATAAAAGGAAACTTGTACAATGGCAGCCAAACATCACATTCAATTGCCGAAATTCAACCCGGACCAATGTAACATTGATGAGTACTTGGATATGGTTAAACCCCTCTTAGACATAGGGTTCGACTCAGACAAAGAAAAGATTGCAGTCACATTACCTAACCTGGGTAAAATAATCGCCACTGTCACTCCGAAAATCGTCCCGAGACTAAAATGGGATCAATTCAAACAAATTGTGAAACAGGCAGCGACGCCATCTCTGGGCACAGTTGTAGCCTTATCGCAACTAGACGCCCTCACATACGACGGAAGCCTCGATGACACCTTCATCCAGGTCAAGGTCCAAGGAGAGAAGGTCACTTCGTGCGCACATTCTGATGACGTCAGGTGGGAGATAAACGGGCGGCCGAAGGTGACTTCCGCTTTCTTTTAGGGTATACTGCTTTTTTTTCTGAGGTAATATAATGTTATACAGCTTCGTCCCCAGAACTTTCAGCTGATCATATTATGGTTAAAGTGTTTTCATTGTATAATTAACATTTCTACTAGTTAATGGGGATGTAACAGTTAACGAGAGAGAGAGAGAGAGAGAGAGAGAGAGAGAGAGAGAGAGAGAGAGATGGATTGGAGGAAAAAAAAATGAAAGCCGTGATTTGGAGTCGGGGTAGAGATGGAGGGAGGGGAAGCGAGAAGGAAAGGAGAAAGGAAGAAATGAAGGAGAAAATGTGGAAGGCAGAGAAGGAGAGCAAGACGGGAGAGAGGGAGAAGCGGTAGGGAGGAACGGGAGAGAGAGAGAAAAGTGATTGGGCGAGAAGGAAGGGAGATACAGTATTTGCGAATGAAGTAAACGACGTGAGCGAAGAAAGGAAGAGAGTAGAAGGTATGGAGAGAGAAGAGAAGAGGAGGAAGAGGTGGAGGAGGGAGTTAGAAAGTGGAAGAAGAGGAGGGAGGATGAAAAAATTAGAAAGGGAGTTAGTGATGGAGGAAGAGAGAAGTGGAGAATGAGGAGGAGGGAGAGAGAAAAGTGAGGGAGGAGGAGGAGAAGAAATGGAGAGATGGACAGCAGAATGGGGGAAGAAAGGAGAAGGAGAAGGAGGAGCAGGTGGAAGATGGAGGGAGGTAATATCTGTACTAATGAAAAGAGAGAGAGAGAGAGAGAGAGAGAGAGAGAGAGAGAGTATAAAATAATGGTTTTCAAAGGAAGGGAGTGAGGGTATAGCTGAAGGGATAGATAGGTAGATATGAGGAAGAGTGAGAGAAAATGGAGGAAGGGAAAAACGGGAGGGCAGGATGGAGGGATGGAGAGGAAGGGATGGAGGGGCAGAGGAAGGAAAGTAGGTAATTGACTGAGGGTTAGAAAGATTGAGGGAACGGGTGAGGGAAATTGGAGGGAGAGGAAAGTAGGAGGAGAAGTGGGAGAGAAGGACAGCTAGTGGAGGGAGGGAGGCAAGAAGAATAGGGGATGGAGGAAAACCTTGAGGGAAAGTTGGTAGAAGAGAAAGAAAAAATGGAAAACGAGGAAGGAAAAGATGGGCTGCGGTTACGGGAGAGTGGAGGGATTCGCTAGAAGGATAGATAGTTGGATGGAAGGAGTGAGGGAGGGAATACTTGGAGGGATGGAGGGAGTGGATGAATGGAAAGAATTAGGGAGCAGTGAAAGGCGGCAGGGAGTGGAGGAATGGAGAGAATGATGGATGAGTGGAGGGAGAGAGGGTATAACGGAGGGAGGGAGAGAATGCATAGAAGGATGAAGGAATGGAGTTAGGGAGTAACGGAGTGAAGGAATAGTGGAAGGAGGGAGGGAGTAGTGGAAGTTAAAAAGTGAGGGAGTGATGGAGGAAAGGAAAGAGGGAATGGAGGAAATAAAAGAAAAAGGGAGTACTGAACGAAAAGAAGGAGGGAATAGAAGATGTGAGAGAAAAAGCAGCAATTGAGGGAAGGGTGGACTACTCCGTCACCGCTGCGTACCCGGGCACAGACGCAAAAACCCGGGAACAACTCATATTCCACAAACTCCTCAGGACCCTCCCCGGTTTCATTAAAAACCACTTCATAATACATGAACCGACGGGAGACCTGGATAAAGAAATCAACCTAATAAGGCGCCTTCTAGCCGTCCACTCCTCCCCCAAACGCATCGGGAACATCAAGCAATTCCCCACGGATCTCATCCCTGTAAATCCGTGGGAATTTTCTCCTTGCTGCCCTGAGTGCCCAATCCACGACATTCGTGAACAGCTAAAAGTTGCCCGGCGCAGCAAAACAACACAAGAGCGCTTACAAGCCTCCCCACCATACGCGGATTGCCGCAAGCCTCAAAGCAGGAATGCAAGACGAGGAAGGCACAGAAGGCGCCCCCGCATCCCACCGTAATGACGAGGGCCACCTCACATCTCCCCCAGTCCACGACAGGGGGAAACGTCATCTTTCCTTTTCCTTTCCTCTCACTATCTCTTCTATTTTGCCCTCCCCTATTCCTACCCCTATTCCTAACCTTCCCACCTCACACACCACTTTCTCCACTACTACCGCCTCCCCCAATCCGATTCCTCCCCAACACAAAGCCTGCCTCCCCCTTCACAGACCTCCTAGAACCCTTACCTCATCTTCCCCTAACCTACTTCCCAAAACCGCCTCCTCCTGTCTACTCCCTCCCACCTACCACCCCACACCACCCGCCACCATCACTTCCCCGCCACTCATTTTTCCCGCCAACACAGCCAACTCATTCGCCTTCCCTATCACACCATCCTCCTCCTCACTCTCACCTGCCTCTCTTTCCTCGCTCACCTCCCCCACCCCACCCTCAACCTCACCATACCCACAAACCCCTTCCCCCACTTCACCCTTACCTGACCCACCACCACCTTCCTCCGATTCTGATCCTTCACCAACCTCACCTCCGCCTGCATCTCCTCCGGCTACCCCACCTCCTCCAACCCACCACTCTCAATCACCGCCCGCTACGCCCACCACCAACACTGCACCACACCACCCATCACCAACTCCCACCTTCACCGCCGCGGAAACAACCACCACCACCGTACCACCACAACCAGAGACGAAAATTGAGAGGGTGCTATAGCGCCACCACGACCGCCCACCTGTCAGAATCCGAGGGACCCCCACCTTCTCCGCCTCCTACGCCGGACTGACCACCCATCCTCCCTCCGGCTCACTCTCAACCCCCATCAGGAGCCCAACACCTTCACCACCCACTGGGTCAGCCTCCTCCAACACCTCACCCCGGCCCACCAGACCTCCACCTCCACCACCTACCACCTCCAGTCACAGGGTCGTGACTTTTACAACGCGGAGGGTGGTAAAATGCCCGCCGTGCCCGCCGCCGGACCTCCCACCTCACCACCCCCACCCCACCACCGGGCCGCCAACGCACCACCACCCCAGGAGGATACAACATTGGGGTTAGTGACCCCGATCAAGAGGGTCACCAGGACACTAAAATCCTGAGCCCCTGACCCCCGCAACTGCCCCAACACCAGGTGACCAGGGAAAGGCAACTACCTTGCAGGCGGGACAACCATCGTCAGAAAAGGGGTGGGACTGAACTAGCTTCAGTCCCAGGTAACACCGTATTGACGGCAATTGTTACACCCTCTAGGGCAGGAGGCCCAAGACTACGGCCTAATAAAGTGTACGAGGGTAAGGCGACCCAAGGCTCCGGCCTTAGTACACCCCAGAGAGAGAGTTGCCCCAGTGCATCCCTCTCCTGCTGTTCTCCCCTACAGGAGCAACACCGCGCCGACAGTCTCTATATGTGGCGGGGAAGGAGCGGCCTTGTACGCCCTTCAGTTGCTTCTGGTCGGAAAGATCAGCTCCCGGCTACGGCCAGAGTACGTACCAGGGAAAAGAGCCCCTGCTATCGTACGTGTAGCTTTTCCCTACTACGGGAGCAACACCGCGCCACATTAACACTTTTTTCGATTTTCATCTTTCTTCCTCCAGACGATTTTCTTCAACTCTGGAGAGAAATTTCGTACTGGAGGGGTTAGATACAGTCACCATCAACCCCTTCACTACGAGGGGATCTCCTAAGCTGAATAAAATCGTCCGGTTACCTAGAACAAAGTAACTAAGTCATTCTCTGTCTGAAGGGGTTATTGTGTCTGTCCCATCATCCCGAGAGGGTTTCTTTAAGCTCCAGGAAATCGTCTAAAGGTAGCAAAGTGTAGCCTAAACATGACGTCAGAGCTTGGTCTAGGCGCCACAGATCGAGTCCGGAGGTGAACAAAGGTTTTTATATCATATAGACGTTTTATATTTTATATTTTGCAACTTTCAGAGGCATTTACTCAGCTTTAGGAGTCTTATGGATAGGCTTAATCAAACGTATCGAACCTCCCATGTTAGAAAAAATAGCTTACAGAAATGTGTCTCGTACAGAAGAGACGGAATGGACAGATCGAGTGACTAAGATATTGAATTATGTATAAGACTGGTTTTGTTATTTCTATTATTAATATTATTATTATTACTATTATTATTATTATTATTATTTCAGGCAAATGTCCCAGGCTTCTAGACTGGCTGACTAGCGAATATTATTAAGTCTCCCGTGGCTCCGTGCTCCTTCCACTCAAGAGCCTGCACTTCACGCATTCCACGCACAAGATGGCGCCACCGCTGCATTCCTGCGAAGACGAGAGGTCAAGAGGACGACACTTGCTTTTTGTTTGTTTGTTTACTGTAATTGTTTAAAGTTGTGATCCCTCCAACTTGAATGCTCAGTTGTAACTATAGATAACTAGAATACGATGCTAGTCACGAAGAAGGGCTATGAAAAGATACAGAGCTCGTAGTATTGGCTGAATGAATCACTCTTGCGTGATAATCAAAGACGGTGAATAAAACCCACACTTGTAGACGAAGAATATAATTACCAAACAGTTTCGGTGGACACTGCCACCATCTTCAGTGGTCAAGATAGTGAGAGGGAGTGACATACTGATTATACAAGGGTTCCTTTTTATGCCTGTGTGTGTGTGAAAGGGTGGGGTAAAGGTGAGGTGGGGTGGGGTAGATTGTAAGCGGGGATTAACCCAAGGGGAATTTTGGGGGGGACATTACCGGACAGGTCATGTGTAATTCCTATCTGACCTTACCTGTGTCGTAGCAGGAAGGGTGGGGTAAAGGTGAGGTGGGGTGGGGTAGATTGTAAGTGGGGATTAACCCAAGGGGGATTTTGGGGGGGACATTACCGGACAGGTCAGGTGTAATTCCTATCTGACCTTACCTGTGTCGTAGCAGGAAGGATGTCTCTTCCTGCTACGACACAGGTAAGGTCAGATAGGAATTACACATGACCTGTCCGGTAATGTCCCCCCCAAAATCCCCCTTGGGTTAATCCCCGCTTACAATCTACCCCACCCCACCTCACCTTTACCCCACCCTTCCACACACACACAGGCATAAAAAGGAACCCTTGTATGGTCATTATGTCACTCCCTCTCACTATCTTGACCACTGAAGATGGTGGCAGTGTCCACCGAAACGGTTTGGTAATTATAGTCTTCGTCTACAAGTGTGGGTTTTATTCACCGGCTCGTAGTATTTTTTTCTTTTAACTAAGATACATGAAATAAGCTGCAAAAATACGAAAATACGAGCTTACTTAATGTAAATGAATTATAGTACGTTCAGGATGGAGGGAAGGCATTTTGTATTTTGTTTGTGATGTTATAGTGCAGTGGTTCCCAACCTTTTTGGTCCTGTGGCCCCCCGAGAAAATTATGAGAAGCTCCATGGCCCCTATATAACTCAGATCGTATATTTATATATTTTTAATATTTGATATTGTGCAGAAAACGGTAATTACCCCAATATACTTAAGGCTAAATTAGCACAATAAGGTATATTTCATACTTGATTTCTGTCTGGTTTTACCCAGACCAAGTAACTTATAGTATCTTATATTACCAATAAGGCCCATGGCCCCCCAGTCAATGTCCCATGGCCCCCTTGGGGGCCATGGCTCCCAGGTTGGGAACCGCTGTTATAGTGTCTCTCAGGATCCTAGGATCCTGTCTCGGCTGAACCAAATTGTCTGGCGTCAGCTGGAACATGATGCTAGAGTTATGTCGGTCGTGAGGGGGTTAATGGTGACGGTATTGACACTGTCAGGCTCCTATGACTCACTCAGTCGAATAAAATCGTCTGAGTCAGCTGAAATGGGGTACTAGAGTTGTCCCGAGCATCACTCAGGGGGTTAAAATCCTAACCCTCTAGTGCTTGGGACAACTCTAGTATTCTATTCCAGCTGACAGACGTTTTTTTTCGGCTGAGTGAGTCATAGGAGCCTGACAGTTACTACACTCACCAATAACCCCCGCATGACCGGCATAACTCTGGTATATCATGTTCCAGCTGACGCCAGACAATTTGGTTCAACCAAATTGTCTGGCGTCAGCTGGAACATGATGCTAGAGTTATGTCGGTCGTGAGGGGGTTAATGGTGACAGTATTGACACTGTCAGGCTCCTGTGACTCACTCAGTCGAATAAAATCGTCTGAGTCAGCTGACATGGGGTACCAGAGTTGTCCCAAGCACCAGAGGGTTAAGAATCTTAACCCCCCAGAGGGGGGGTTAAGATTCTTAACCCTCTGGTGCTTGGGACAACTCTAGTACCCCATGTCAGCTGACTCAGACGATTTTATTCGACTGAGTGAGTCATAGGAGCCTGACAGTGTCAATACTGTCACCATTAACCCCCTCACGACCGACATAACTCTAGCATCATGTTCCAGCTGACGCCAGACAATTGGTTCAGCCGAGTGGGTCCGGGGCCTGGGGGGCACTAAATGAAAATATCCAAAAAATATTAAAGGGGGGGCTATATCAATTTTGCCACAGGAGGTATACCAAAATTGGACTTTTTAATAAAACCCCCTTCTCTCTCACTCCCTGTGTTTTGTATATACCCCTCTGTGTCTGCCTGTGGTGTGTCTGTCCCACCCTCTGTGTGTGTGTGGTGTGACTACTGTGTGAAGGTGTCTTGTGTGTGTGTGTGGTGTGAAGGTGGCTGTGTACGTGTCTTGTGTGTGGTGTGTCTACGGTGTGAAGGTGACTGTGTACGTGTCTACATGTGTGTGGTGTGTCTACTGAGTGAAGGTGGCTGTGTACGTGTCTTGTGTGTGTCGATGTGTGTATGTATGTAGTAGTGTGTGTGTGCGTCTTGATGTGTGTATGTATGTAGTAGTGTGTGTGTGTATGTATGTAGTAGTGTGTGTAAGTGTCTTGGTGTATGTGAGCTGAAGTGCAAGTATGGGGCCTTGTGGTTTTAAGGAAAGCCTGCTACGCAAACTTCCCTCAGCCACATTTTAAAGAAACCTCTATCACACCGGGACTTGAACCCGGGTCTTCCTGATTACCAGGCCAACACCATGCTGACCCTGCTACCGCGGCCCCACAAGGATAGCGGCTAAAACTTCTACTGTATTTTATTTCTTTACATGTTTACAAAAAATGGGAAATTGGACAACATGCATAGACTAAACTAAATTTTCATGTACCTATTAATGTCGCTTTAGGAGGAGATATCTCGAAATTTCCTGAGCTACTTGGAATACCTAAGCCTGCAGTTTAATGCTAATCATGAACAAGTGCTATGGAAAGAATATAGAGCAGTTGCTACTTATATAAAGGGAGAAAGTAAAAACTGCAACTTAGCCTGCTATCGAACGGCAGGACTTAAACGATTAACCATATATTACATAAACTTAACACACTGAGTGACACAGAAACTAAACATATGATACAAATTCTTTAATGAAACTTATAATGAGAGTACAAATGACAAAATATACACTGCACAGGAAGACAGTACAGTACTCATTGGTCATACCTTCCGTGCGAACTCAGAGAATGAAAGCCTATCTGTTGTACCGGTTTATAAACGGAAGAGATGAATCGCTAAATTTGATCCACAGTAAAAAATAATAATAATAATGAATACATAAAACAATAAAGACAAACCATACAGACTACATGTCCACCCTAAACTGACAAAAACCTGGCATCTCTCCACCTTGAATGCTGAGCTGTTTCTAGAGATAAAGACTAGATTATCATGCAAATCACAATGAAGATCTATGGGGAGGATGCAAAACCATAATACTGTCTTATTCTGCCACTTAGATACAGGAACTAAGCAGCAGAAGGACTAAAATTTGTCAAGGTGAGCCAACTACAATGACACAGATGAAGTCTGAGATTATATAATGTGTAATCATGAACTGATTGCATCATTCAGTAAAGATTACAAAAGGAAAAGCTATCAAATCTGAAAGTGTAAGTACTATACAAGATATGATTAACCTTGTACATCCATATTCTGAGATATGCTTCCTATATCATAGCCTACACACAAATTCATCCCCCTCAACAGTAATGGTATATTCCTGCTGTCTCCTGACTTCCAATCAACTTATGAAACCTCTCTCCTAATTACAGTACAGTAATATGTTAATGAAGGCTGCTAGTAATTACCTTCAGTATGATAATTCTTATTTAAAGGTAGCAGCAATGGTTAATGAAGGATGTAAGGTATGCAGTCCTTCCAGTTCAATATACTATATCTCCAATCAGGCTTTATCCAGTGTCTCTCCTACACATGTTAAAGAATGTCATATGGGACGTTTGAAAAGTCTCTCCTATGCTGATTAACATAGTTTAAAGGTAACAAGAATGGCTTAATGAAGCCTGTCCCTAACCCCTTCAGTCCAAAAGCTCTCCTATCAACCTTTAATTACTTTCCTACTGAACAGGTTCCTGAAGGTTGTAATGTGACCCTTCCAGTTTGAAAAGTCTTACCCAAGCTGAATAACAGTCTTAAATTAGCAAGAATAAAGGCTAATCATTGGAGCAGTTTGTGCCCTGTAATCCAAAAGATGTAGTTATATTCTCATTTTACTATCTATTTCTACCACCAGACCATCATATCTAACTTGAGACAGACATATAGTACTGTATTAAAGGGATTAATGGAGGAAGAACAGGACTGAAGAGTATTGTATTGGTGCTGTAATAAGAAGGGGTAGATTGAATGATGGGGCATGTTGAAAGGATGGAGGATGGCAACTGGACACAGAAAATGGCTTGGAACAAGGTCATAGAGTGTGACATCAGGGATAGGAGGCTGATCACAGAGGTTGCCAGAGGACTAATCCCAGCCAGCTAGGACCAATGGACCACATAGCTCTGAAGGGCAAGGAGAGACCTCGTATACGCTACCCTGGTGGGGGCTCGAACTGTCAACTTTATGGTTGTGAAGAGCAAGCGCTACTACTGAGCTACTGCAATCGAGCAGCATGGAAAGTCGCCATTAGGTGAGCAAAGCCAATGCATGCAAGCATGTTGGAACCTTCATAAATGATACGATATAACCCCTCCAGTTCAAAGTCTCTCCCATGCTGAATATCATCTGAAGGAAGCATGAATAAAATCAGTTCATCTTTCAAGTGTGTGGTTAAAACTGAAATCCATCCACCCATCCATCATCCAATCCTACGTTGCCCCATGAGGCGCGTAGGAGCCCGGGGCTAGGCAGTTGGTCCTGACATTTAAGATGAGAGAGACCAACCTCACTCATCCCTGAGAAGCATTACGTGAGCAATAAACCCCAATCATCCCTTGAATATGAACCTTCACCGGCTTATGGTTTCCTGGTGTACAGGAAACCACTTGGCTTGTCACTCAGTGTAAAGTCACCCACAGGCAGAAGGAAGAGGAAAGAATGAAGGAATGCAAGACAGAATTGGGAGTGTAAAGTCACCCGTAGGCAGAAAGACGAGGAAAGAACGAAGGGGAAAAAACTGAAATAAAATACTTAATCCATGGGTCTTTGCATCTGGTATTGTATTTTAATCCTGTTAATTCTAAGTAATATCATTCAGCTTAGGAAAGAGTACATGAACTGGAGTGGCTAAAGCCTTGATCAACTTCTTTACTACTTGGAGACTCTTCCAAAGGAGATTAAACTTGCTTACTGGCCTAGTTCTACCAGAGGAAACAATGGCTAATGGGGTCTCTGAAGATTATTAAAACTGTCTACAAGTTATTTTTTCTAGCCTGAGAGATCTCCAACCCTTTCAGATTAGTTGATGGCAAGTGTGGCAAGACTGCACAGATGATAAGACTAGTAACCAAGGAGATATCATATGAAGAGAGACTGTGTGAAGGGAACTCCTAAGGTGATCAAAATTGCCTACAGAGCATTAATTCTATCCTAACATAAATTCCTAATCTCTTGTAATTGAGCTGATGGCCAATTGTTGTTAGACTGGCTGTCAGTATGAATGGTAACCCAGGAGACTTACTCCTTCCTTACAACTATGACTCATTCTAAGCAACCACAAACTGGTATTTGAATTGTATGAGTGACCCAGGTCCCTCATATTAAAACAAGTTATGTCATTACAACCGTCTGAATGTATATGTGTGGGCCATTTCACTAACCATGATGTACTCTTGATATATTTCATCTATTTATTTTTTCTTACCTGTTGCTGAATCATACCTCAACCTTCTTTATATTGAGAATTAGGTTCTGGTTGATACTGGAGAGGGATGCCTTCACATGGTGGCACCAATATCACCAGGCAATAGAGCTGGCTATATTCTATCTATCTATCTATCTATTGCCAGACGCCTCAATCCCGTTTGGGGTGGCCACAAACAAATCGCCTCCTACAATAAAACCTTCTCCTCTCCATATCGACTATTGAGCCAGAAGGGTCATATCAACCACACATACGCTTTGAGGTAAAACAGGGTGAATTTCATGAATATTAGTAACTCATACAGTACTATGATTATCTGATTAAATGCTGGAAGTTTTATGCAGGGGTTCATTGGCAAATTTTGAGGTGCAAGATTTTCAGGAAAATGATGGCCAATATTATATTTAATCTACCATTATCAAATACGCCATGGCCCAAAAATGAACTACATAACAAACTCCAATCGCCAAGTAATACAGGCCATGACACTGAATTATATAATGAAATGGAATCAAGAAGACATGGCAATAAAAAGGAAACAGCAGCATGAAGAAATGTTACATAAAAGACATTACTAAAAGACCTTAAAATTGAACAGTAAGTGAAATACAGTCAGGAGGTAGAATGATTGCCTCAAAAAGGTCAAAACTTCTGAAAATTGATATAGCTACATAATACAGTAATTCTGAAGGGCTTATGAGAAAATTCTCTTGTGGCCACAGGGAACGGGGTACAAGATTTATTTAACTCCTTCAGTATGATGGGATCCTCACTCTGATGGGTCAAGTCTCAAAGCCAATGCCTGGCAGATCTGATCTTCTGAATCACAGTGGCTTAATGAACTCTACTTGATTTAACATAATAGAATTAATATACTCATTCTAACTTATTTGCTTTAACCTACAACACTCAACTTACTGTACTTAGTTTAACCTACTAGACTTAACTTACTACATATAACATTTAATTTAACCAGCTCAATATTACCTCAGTTTAACCAATTCCACCTTACTTTAATTCTTATGGGGTACATGGGGTTAAGGGCTATAAATCTTATGAGGGATTCACAACAGCCTTAGGATCAATTTCATCTCATAACTAAGAGACATGGGTTAAATTCAGTTCTCTCTTCTCCTCATCCAACTTGAAAAAAAGAAATCACAGCTATGGCAGAAAACTGATCATAAATCCATCTGAAAGTATATACTGTACAATTTTTTTATACTGTATCATACATTTAGCCAGTCCTCTCATAAGTCAGGGATCACGCTAAATTATCAGAACTTTTCCCATATCAGGCAGCAATGTTTGAAAATATTACAAACTTTTCCATTCAACTCATACTGTAAATCAGGAGAAACAAGATCAGATCAGATATACATGAACCAATGGTCACTCTGCCATTAAATGTCTGGACTGAAAACACTAGCCTCGTACTCCTACGCTTCTCAAGGGGTACTAAAGGACTGCATAAGATTTTTTTTTTTTTACTGTCATGAAACAAACTGATAAAATACACTGCTGATAAATAACACCTTTTTTCCTGTTAAAATTGCTTGTCATTCTTCATAAAGTTGCTTTGTTCTGTTGTTTTAGATTTGCCTTTGGCTTTTTAGCCCTCCTCATGAATCTAACACATCTCTAAGGTACTTCACTTAAAGCAGAAATTTGCCTGCATGCATCCCAGACTTATAAAGAGGATTTATGGCCATATTATTAAAACTAAGAGTGCAATGTTATGGATAAGGATCATCAAATGATAATTTCCAAGCCATGTCATGGTGACATAACATATCCGATCCTTCTGTACTACTGCTGACTACACTCTGTAATGTGGGCTGCAAGTTGATTAATCTAACAAGTACAGGTGTTCTATACTGTACATGTCTATTTATGGCCAGATACCTTAATCCCAGAAGGGGTGGCCACAAATGAACTGCCTTCATGTCACCCTGTCCTCTGCCATCAGGCTGCCCTTTCTCCAGCAGATACCCCATCACTCATACAAATTTTGGGTTTTCTGATGCTTCTGTACTTTCAGTTTTAATAATATGGCTCTGACTGCATCAACACTGCTTTAATATTACTTAAACATTAGTAAATTAGTAATTAGTAAATTTTAATAAAACCACATCTAGGCTCACTCTTCCTGACCCCCAACCCCTCACAGCATATATGGTTCCCAATAAATATCTGACATCTGTGTAGAAAATGTACATAGGGTTAACAATTAGTGAATAATATAATTCAATGGCTGAACCTAGTACTGCTTTCTAGTTAACTCCTGATGATTAATGTGAACCTTAGGCCATTTTCCCTATGGCATTAAAAAAGATTTGGCAAAAGACCAGCACAAAATATGATCATCATCCCAACTCTAATTCCCACACAGAAGCAAGGTAGGATCCAGAACCAAGGAAATTGAAACTATCACACAAGTATGTGAGCTGTTGTCATCATCATCATCATCATCACCATATTCATCCTCACTATAATTTCCACCTAATAGATAAGGTGGGCTGCATTAATAATAAAAATAATTATAAAAGTACAAAACTAGAACTATCAACAGTATTACATTTGCTTTTATCATTTTGAGGGACTTGGCTATGCCTCCACATGCAAGCCTTTAATAACCTGTTGATGGCATCTACAGTATACATGTACTGTAATGTGTTTAACCTAACAAAGATCCCTAAACCTTTTCAGCTCAGTTGATGCTTGAATGTTGTCTCTCCCCAAACTATGATAACTGCATAAATTTGGTTGAGTTCCTACAGTGTGTTTACTCTAGCCTAACAAAGATCTCTCAACCCTTTCAGCTCAGTTGATGCCTAACTGTTGTCTCTGCCTAAACTACGACAACTGCGTACATTTGGATGAGTTTCCTGCCTGAGTGTCGTGTTCAATTAACAAATCCAGCCTATCCCTAATGAACAGATTTTAGTTTTGTACAAGAGATATACATGTATAGCAGTCTTATCAAGTACTCTGACAACTGTGTAACTGTGGCTGAGGTCTCCATCTGGGATTGTGCAAGGCCAGGTACCAGGATTCTGTTCCCACACCACTCACATGGTAGCACCTACCAGGGATAATGTTCCCAACCATCTACCACCTAACGAACTACCAAGTGGATGTCTAGTGGAACCGAACTATTATTCAAGCATTCAAAATCTTAGCTTCACCTTACAGTACAAAAACCTATAACTAAGACCTAACTGAACAACACTTATTAACTATCAACATCATGCCCAGTACAATGGGACAATCACTCAAGCATCCAAACTCTTAACTTCACCATACAATGCAAAAACCTATAACTCAACCTAACCCCTTCACCATCAGGCTATTCTTCTAAGATGAATTAAATAGTTTGGAAGCAGTAAGAAAAAATAAAATAGTAAATTTGACAAATGAATATACCTTTCAAGTACAGTATAAATGTTGTGGAGATTTCCTAACACCTCTTCTTTAGCAATTTATTCTTTACACCTTAACACCCTCTTAAATTAGTTGATAAATTTTATGTGGATAAAAAAAATAATATAAAATATACATAACGTTTATATGTACTGTACCATCATCCACTCACTTGATGTAGTGCTGCCTACTTCTTCCTTAGCCTTTATCATTCTTTTTCTGTGCCTCCCCTCCTCTCTTCCTATTTCTCCCATCTTTCCTGTCACTTCTTATTGCTTTTCTTTCCTTTACAGGTGGCTTTACATTGAGTGACAAGCCAAATGGTTTCCTGTAAGCCAAGAAACCATTTACAACGCTGGGTGGTAACCATATAACCAAACCATACGTGCTCCCTACGTGTGAACAAGTGGGTTGGTGGAGGGTTAGTGCCCCTCCCCTTAAAACAAATAACTCAAAGTCAAATGGCCACCCCTTAAGGGATTATGGTGTCTGGCAATAGACAGATAGAGAGACTGTGCTATAATAAAAAATAATAATATAATAATTTGGTTTTACGCCAGGTATCCCCGAAGGGCTAAGGCGTTGCCCCTGGGTAGAGGACTTTTGGACTGGAGCGTGTAGCATTTTATGACCGGATGCCCTTCCTGATGTCTACCAATGACCCTTGGGTGGATTCGATCCTCCGACCCTTCGGTCAGTGCGGAGCGTTCTAACGCACTGAGCCATGGCTGCTAGCAATATGTAAAGTAAATGAGTAAGGAAGAGGTGCCAAGAAATCTCGTATGCACTAGTGTCCCCCAGTGCACTGAATTAGTTAGTTGAAGAACATGGTGCAAACAGCCTAACTGCTTATTTACACATACAAATATTCATCATAACATATTCTAACATCATAGTACAATACACTGTACAATTGCAGCATTGATATTTTATACCAGTAATGTGATCCTTCCAGGGATAAGAGACTGAATAGGGAGGCTTCCAGACATTGAGAAGTGTGGAGAGCCACCATTAATTGGCCAAGGACAATGCATGCAAGCATGTTGTAGCCTTAATATATGATATGAAAGGACCAGGCGCCTGGTGGTTTAGTGGGTAATTATTGTGCTCCAGTCGGATTGAGCCAGTTAAGGTTTATATCCTAGGGGTGGTTGGGGTTGATTGCTCATGTAATGCCACTCAGGGATGAGTGAGGCTGGTCACTCTCATCTTAAATGTCGGGACCAACTGCCTAGCCCCGGGCTCCTATGCTCCTTATTGGGCAATGTAGGATTGGATGATAGATGGATGGATGAAAGGACTTTGGGCTATGTTTGGTGTCCACTGTTTAGTAACTCTGCAAGTGTATTCTGATCATTACTTGTTCGCTTTAACACAAGTCTGCCTAAGGAGTCTTTCGTACTGTACACATGATGCTAAGAGGGACTCCTTCGTGTGGTGGGACTGATATAATCATGTGGCTTAACTACAGTACCAGGTAATACAGGTAGTTATAAAAATGTTTGGCAGAGTATGCTGGCCTACCCTCTATGTTAGTGACACTGAAAAATGTCAAGGGGGAGCTCCAGCTCTCCCTATCACCAGCTTTTCCACCTTCCTTGAGAGTACAGTACTGCCCTCACAGGCTGGTACCATACTACAGCCTGCTCCCAATAATAATTATTTAATAATAATACAGTAATTATAATAATAATACTAATACTAATAATAATAATAATGCAGGTGGGGAAGGCACCAGGTGTGTCTGGGTTGACTGTTGAAACACTGAAAGCCTCAGGAGATACAGAAGCAAGGTTAGTAACTGACCTGATAAATACGATTATAACTGAGTGTTTGTCCCAGATGATTAGCTGAAGAGTGTACAGTAATTGTAAATGTCTACAAGGGGAAGGGTGATGCCCTGGAAAGAAGAAATTCGTTTTGTTTCGTTTTTAAAGGCTCCAACATGCTTGCATGTGTCGGCCTTGGACACCTAATGGCGGCTCTCCACGCTGCACGATCCATTGCAGCCTCCCTGTTCAGTCCCTTAACCCTAAGGTCACACTTAATTATAGAGGCATAAAGTTTTAGACCAGAAAATGAAGGTAATGGAGAGAGTTCTAGAGGGTATGTACTGTCACCTCTGCGATCCAGACTTTTACATGGTCAAAAGGGGTAGAAAACAAGTCACTATTGATGACCAATGTGTGATGAAACAGTCAGGAACTCAGACTGATGGAGACTCTCTCCCATTAACGGCCTCTTCAGTTGCGTTTATTACATTTCAAGTGGCCAAGTTAAGAGTGGTAGCATGCCAAGATGACTGGGCCAGTCTCCAACTAGGCCAACCCAAGCCCAACCTTCGCAGTTTCCCAGAATGCTTCTAAGTTGTACATTAATAAACTACTAGGTAAGCTCTACACCACCAGTTCTCAAGGGTTATACAAACAATAAGGTTCGAGTGGGAGGGAATGTGTATTAACAAGACCAAAAAGTAGAAATCTTCCCCAGGTACTTGCTTTACAGATTAAACATGATTCAGTTGGCACATTGTTTGAAAAATATATACCTATATGGTCCTAATATCAAATGCACAAAACTTAGCTCCTCTGTCCCAGTCCAATGTGTTTATTCATAATTGTCCCTCTGAGCACAAATTTCACTGGTCCAGTCCTCTGCCACTGCTGACCTTGACCTCCACACTTGGGACCTTGACTCACTCACTGGTGCTTAGACCTCCACACTTGAACTTTGACTCCCTCAGGTACTTCGACCTCCACACTGGGACCCGCTAGAAGTTAATATGAATAATGAATAACTATTCCTCCCAATGCAAGTAATCCCTTCACATGATCAGGAAGGTCTCATAATAAAGAAACATGAGTTACAACACTCAGCATCTCAAGTAATAACAGAATAACACATGGCACTACAGACACATAGGTCTGCTCAAAATAATACTTATTGTAGGGATAACATGGAAGAAAAAGTACTGTAACAAATACAGTAAGCATGAATAACTGTAACTCTAACCATGAAAATCATCACTGCATCAACATCATTGTGCCTCACAAAGCAACTATGTGAACATTTACTCACAACATAGCCCTAAGAAGTACTGAATTGCAAAGTCATTTCAACTCAATAATAAATAATTCACAGTCTCTGGGCACCTAATACTTGGCCTACAAAAATCACACATTTATCTGAGGCTCAGACAGAACTCTATAGCATTTCGTATTCCAGTTACTAAATACTGTAATAACATAAAGTACAGTACACAAAAATATGGGAAATACCTCACTATCCAGCTCAAAAATGTAGGGGAGGCAAGCGGGAACAGGACTCGCTTGTCCAAAGGCTAATGGCGTCACCCTTACATTTCCTGAGGAAGGACAACACGATTCTACTCGAGTCTGTTTCTCTATTTCGTCACTATTATCACTCGTGAGATATCACTATTCGCGCTTCAACATATCAGACATCATTAACATCAAATTACTTACAGAATTCCTTGGAGGGGGGGGGAAGTGAGGATGACGACCGTACCGACCAACTGCCATCTATCACGGCCGGTGAGCGAGTGAGACGCCAAAACTGCGTGAGTGATGCAAAGGGGAGGGGGGGATGACGGCGTACATAATTTAAGATTTTAATTATTACAGACTCGAGATAGACTCAGCGTGATGTCTTTCCCCTTACAATCGATTACTCAAAAAAAATAACATTCTCTAGTTAATTACTCAGCAACCTCTCTCTCTTTATAACCTTACATCGAAAAATAATGAACATTATTGTGCTTTACATCACTTTGCGCATGTGTACATTATGCTGGATTATGTGAAGAAAGGCACGTTCCCATCAACTAGAGATATTATATTATAAAGAGACTTAATACTAGTGAATTACAGTAGGAAAAAAAAAAGTGACTTAGCAACTAGGTGATTAATCTATGTTCTGGACACGTCCGCATGGTAACAGCCATGCCTCGGCCACTCTCTCTCACTTAACCGAACTTTTGGTCATATAAAATAAACTAGATACAACTAATTATCACTTCCAGGCACTACAGGTATGTTTAAAGAAAATGTGAATATTGATGAGATATAGTTTGGGTTTATGTCAGGCAAAGAGACCACAGATGCCATATTCATTGTTCGACAGTTTCAGGAAAAAATATATAGGAAAAAAAGGGAACTGTACTTTGTTTTTGTTGATTTGGAGAAGACCTTTGACAGAGTCCCTAGAGAGGTGGTGAAGTGGGCAATGAGAATGCTTGGGATCAAGGAGTGGCTGGTTAGGGTGGTTATGGCCATTTGTGTGGGTGCTCACACCCAGGTAAGTGTGAATAGAAATTTGAGTGACAAGTTTTCCAAGAATGCTGGTGTGCACCAGGGGTCAATTTTGAGCCCCTTGTTGTTTATCATGGTACTTGAAACCCTCTTATGTGACTTCAGAAATGGACTCCCGTGGGAGATTATTTATGCTAATGATCTGGTGTTGATTACAGAGAATGAAAGGAAGGCGGAGGAAAGATTTGGGAAGTGCAGAGATGGTATGAAACACAAGGGCTCAAAGTAAATGCAGATATTACTAAAGTGATGGTGTATAGGGCTGGTGGCAGTACTGTCAAAGAAGAGGGAGAGTGGCCATGTGAGATCTGCCACAAGGGCGTGGAAAGTAAATCCACCTTGTGCAGTCTGTGATAAGTGAGTGCATAAGATACGTAGTGGTACTAGAGGTAGACTGCAAGATAATGCTGATTTCATGTGTGCCGTGTGTTGAGGAGAGCAGGTGAAGATTGTCAGGCATGGAAGGACTGACCTTGTTGGTGAGTCTCTCGAGTATGTGGAAGAGTTTTGTTATTTGGAAGACATGTTATGTGCTGGAGGTGGGGCTGAAGCTAGCTCTGTGGCTAGAGTGAGGAGTTGTTGGAAGAAATTCAGTGAGCTGTTGCCTCTCCTGACACTGAGAGAGCTTTCCCTCTGTGCTAAGGACCTCTGTATGTGTCATGTGCCAGGAGTGCAATACTGTATGGTAGTGACACTTGGGCAGCAAAGGAAGAGGATATTTGCAGGCTTAAACATACAGAAATGACAATGAGTGGGTGGATGTGCAGTGCGTCCTTGAACGCGAGGCCTTGGGGGGCTAGGTTTATGACTGAAGAGTTGAGAGCAAGGATGGGACTGGAGTGTGTTGTTGTGATGAGGAGGTGCTGACTGAGATTGGCTGGACATGTGGAAAGGATAGGAGCTGACAACTGGGCGCAGAAAGGGATGTGTAAACGTTGGGGGTAGGGTTGCGAGCGGCAGACCAAAGAAGAGCTGGGATGAGGTCAAAAGAGTGTGACCTCAGGGATAGGGGACTGCATAGGGAAGTTGCCAAAGATCTAGCAGCATGGATATCACTATACTCCTTTCGCAGCAAGAAGTCCGTTCAGGGTGTGGCAGAAGTTGGAATTCCCCCGAGTGCGACGTTGCCAATTTGACCACCAATTATCGGATTATCACTCTGTCTCCCTACCTACCCCCATCTCACCTGTTTCTCTCTCTCTCTCTCTCTCTATATATATATATATGTATATTGTATATATTTATTATTTATTTTCAACTTTTTTTCCACACCACCTATGAGGTAAAAGTCTAGGCGCGTTTTATTTTTAAGAGGTTTCCCCTATAGGCCTAATCCTCTCTCTGATCTTTAATCATAATCTTCTTCGTCATCAGAACTTTCTGTTATATTGACGAAGAATGACTCTACGAAATGTTCAGCTGCTATGTCTTGTTGTGCTAGACAGGGAGTGACCCTGGGTCCCTCGCCAACCTCGGCGTGGCAACATGGGAAATAAGCGCTGCCACGTGTCATATAATTCATTCAAATCGTTGTTATAATTCTAAAAAGTGATACTCAATGTACTATATAGCTTCCTTTACTATATACAGAATATAAAAAACAATTTCAAATAGCACATAGATGGGAAATAAGAGAGAGAGAGAGGCACGTACTACGGTTGATTTGGCAGCATCGCTAGAGGTGATTCACCAGGTGGGCCCCACCCTGAACGGACTTCTTGCGGTGAAAGGACTATAGCACTCAGAAATTTTATGCTATCCTTAACCATGCTATACCTAGATCTAGGTTTGGCTGCAATTATTTGGAGAGGGAACAAAATGATGAAAATTCCAAACCTGAACACTGACAGAAGAGCCAAACCCTCCTGTTTTGTGCCCATTTTGGGCCTGTCTGAACCTGAATCCCTGGGTTACCCACAGCACATCCTACCAACTCAGTTCCCTGGCCCAAACTACAATTCCCTACATCGTCATCTGGGATCCACTCGCACATGGCTCTGGTACGCCACCTGCTCCAATGTGCCATTTCACTCAACCTGTGAAAAAAAATATCATTAATACCATCATCACCATTTGGGATTCATCTGCTTAAGGTTTTGGAATAACAGGTACACCTAATATGCCACAGCAACAATAATAATAACTATGAGGTATTGACATCCTTGTAATAAGGTTTGCTAAAATTACAAGCAAATTCATAAGCAACAGCAAATGATAAAGTGAAAGGAAGTTGTGGTGCTAATGATGATGTGCATGAAAGCATTAGGAGGAATACTCTTGAGATGGTCTGGCCATGTGGAGGAGCAGAAAGTAAGAGTCTATCTATCTATCTATCTATAGGGGACGCCCTAATCCCGCAAAGGGTGGCCACAGACAAAACGCCTCCAAGTCACTCTGTCACCCACCATTTGACTACCCTCCTCCCAACTCACCCCCCCCCCCTCATATACCTCTCAACTCCATCCCTCCACCTCATCCTCGGTCTACCCCTCCCTCTCCCTCCCTTCACTTCACCTACATACACCCTCTTAGTCAGTCTTTCATTCTCCATTCTCTCCACATGTCCAAACCACCTCAGTGTATTTCTCCTAATCTTCTCAACCACATCCACATCTACCCCACAACGTTCCGTCACTTCTTCATTCGTCAACCTGTCCCTCCATGTCACTCCACATGCTCCTCTCAAGTAACTCATTTCCACTGCTCTCACTCTTGACTTGTTCCCCTCTTGCAAGGTCCACGCCTCGCTTCCATACGTCAGGGCAGGGATCACAATACCATCATGCAGTGACTTCTTAACTTCCATACTCACCTCCCTATTTCTCATCACTGCTTTCAGTGTACCAACAACCTTCCTTCCCTGCTGTACCCTTTCACGTACTTCATCCCCCAAAGTTCCATCCTTACTCATCACACTACCCAAGTACTTGAATGCACTCACATTCTCCATATCCTCACCATCCAACCTCACTGTACATATTGTGACTTCATTCCTCTCAAACACCATAACTTTGCTTTTGTTTAAATTAACTTTCAGCTTCCTCCTCCTACACACTGTCCCAAATTCATTCACCAAACCTTGCAACTCCCATTCATCTTCACTCAACAATACTGTATCATCAGCAAACAGCAACACCGGAAGCTTCCAAATCTCACCCTCATTCATTAGGGCCAGCCCCACATCCACTGCCCTACCTTGCACCTCCTTTACAACCCCATCCATATATATATTAAACAGCCATGGAGACATCACACACCCCTGTTTCAGTCCCACACTGAGATCAAAGAACTCACTCAGCTCACCATCCACTCGCACCGTAGCCCTAGCTCCCTCATACATACTCTTCACAGCACTCAACAATTTCCCCTCCACTCCATATATTCTTAATACCTTCCACATACCTTGCCTATCTATTCTGTCATAAGCTTTCTCCAAGTCCATGAAGGCAGCATACACTTTCCTTCCCTTCTCTAGATACTTCTCCACTAAACATCTTAGAACAAATATCTGATCTACACACCCTTTTCCCTTCCTAAATCCCCCTTGTTCTTCTCCAACTAGCTCCTCTGTCATATGCCTAACCCTATCAATGAGTATTCTACCATATATTTTACCAGTCACACTAAGTAGGCAAATACCCCTATGGTTACCACATAATTCTCTCTGCCCTTTTCCTTTGTATAAAGGAACAATTATACCTGATTTTCAGTCCTCTGGAACCCTTCCCTCTTCCCAAGCCAATCTACACAACTTCCATATCCACTCCACAACAATCTCACCCCCATACCTAAGCATTTCACCACACACTCCATCAATTCCTGGGGCCTTTCCCAGTTTAATCTTCTTCATCGCTTCCACTACTTCCGCCCTACTGATCTCTTGCTCCCTCCTCTCATCTCTTCTTCTCCCAGCCATTCCCCATCCACTTATACTCACACTGCTCTCACTCTCTACATTCAACAAATCCTCAAAGTGCTCCTTCCATCTCCTCAATTTCTCTGTCTTCTCCACCAACAATCTATTATTCCTATCTTTCACTCCCCTATTATTTCCCCTTTCACACTGCCTTACTTTCTTTACCTCCTTCCAAAACAATTTCTTACTCTCCCTCCATTTCACACTCAGATTCCTCCAAAACTCTTCATCCACTTTCTTCTTACTCTCCTTCACCAGTCTCTTAACCTCCCTTCTCCTGCTCACATATACCTCTCTCTTCTCTCTCTCATCTTCTCCCCTACCTCTACTCGCCAACCATTCACCATATGCCTTCTTCTTTTGTTCCACAGCTCGTTTCACCTCATCATTCCACCATGCTGTCCCTTGTACACCCTTGGATCTCCTCCTCACTCCACAAACCACCTTATACGCTGCGCCTATCTCTTCCGTGAATATCTTACATACGTCTTCCACCCCTTCCATCTGCTCTAGCTCATACCTTCCCAATCTTTCTTCCACTATGCTCTTATACTCTGTCATTTTCTCACTATCTTGCAATTTCTCCACTCTTCTCACAGGAGCTGCTTCCTCCTGTCTTCCCCTTAGCCTCCTCAACCACTTTCTTTGCATCTTTACCTTGGCCATCACTAAGTAAGAGACTGGCTGGAAATGTGCATGTGTGGGAGGGGAAGGGGGAGACTGATGATGAGATGGAAGGAGGGAATGGAGAGAGATTTCAGAAAAGGTGTAAACTGGATGAAGGGCAACCAAATGGCAGAGGATATGGTAACACAGAGGTGATCCATTTGTGGTGATCATTTACAGTATTAAGATATCTCGAGACAGACAAATAGATAAACAGCTAGACTGATAACTAAACAGAGAGACAGACTGACAGGCATACAGATTCATAGTCTTGCTTACCTCACCTAAACTATGTACATTTGGTGCCCTCTCCCCCACCCATCCCACAGCCTACTGATGATTTCTCTAGCACTGCACTAAGCTCACTTTAACCTGACCCAAAATTGCCCTCTCCCCACTCTCAATGCTGTTTTAACAATAAGAGGAAACTTCAAAATTACACTAGTCATGAAGAAATGCTGTGAGGGAGAGTGTGGGGCTGCAGGAATGTCCTACTTTGCCACTTAGCTCACTGCAGTCCAGTACATTTAAGGGTAGATAACCAGCTAGCTTCCCTTGGTGGCATTACATGACTAAAAAGCCTCCAGTCACCACTTGGGGATAGAACTTATGCAATTCTGTCACTCCATATGGGGCATTCTAACCTCTAAACCACCACATACCATAACTACAAATAAACCATGCTTAACCCGTTGATTATGCATTTACCTTTCTTTATCCCACCCATGGCGTGAAAAAAAAAATATATATATATATTGTTTATTATAAACTTGGATGTTTCAAGAGAACATTTAGGAGTGATGAGGTGAGTATCCTGCCTTGATTCCACATTTTCAAGCGGTTACAGTTAATTTACTTGTATTATTGTGCTTGTGAAAATTAGATATGGCATTGGAGATAACATAGAGGTGAGCATTTCTAGTGAGTATTCGTGTTTCGTGATCAGAGAGGGCAACAAATTCCAAGCAGACGTTGAAGAAGGCTGGCTTTGTGAGTATCCTGGTCCACTTCCATGATTTTACCTCTAGCATCTGATTTACGTGCATAATTCTGCTCGTTAATATTAAATAAGTTAATGGAGCGCACTAGAGAGTAAGTATGTGAAAGAAACATTCGTGTTTTGAGGTGATTGAATGAATGGTGGTGTAAATGGAAGAACAGACGTCGAAGAAGGCTAGCTTAGGTATTCTGCCCCGATTCGTTTTTCGGCGCTTCCATCTAATTTACTGACATAATTCTACTCATTGGTGTTAGAGAAGCAACTAGAGATTATTTGGGTGTACGCATGTGAGGGAAAGTGGCTGTACTGAGATGATATTTGGCATCCTTGTAAGATTTGACGTCGAAGATGGCTGGCGTAGTAAGTTAAGTATCCTGCTCTGCCTCCATATTTTCCTTACTTACAGCTAATTTCCCCACTTAATTCTGCTTACTGTTGTTATACATGGCAGTGGAGATAAATAAGTGTAGTTTGGTGGGAGAATATTGTTGTTTGCAGATATTTAAAGGATGTCGGGTTTTTTCGTGTCCTTCCCGAAATTTTGTAAACATTCAGCCCCCGAAATATTTAGGATGTTCGTATGTTATGTACTTCCGTTGATTTATTGTTTATTGTTTATTATTTATTACTGGTTATTATTTATTGGTTATTGGTTATTATTGGTGGTTGGTGCTGGCAACAATCATCCACTCACTTGATGTAGTGCTGCCTATGTCTTCCTTAGCCTTATTCTTTTTCTGTGCCTGCCCTCCTCTCTTCCTATTTCTCCCATCTTTCCTGTCACTTCTTATTGCTTTTCTTTCCTTTACAGGTGGCTTTACATTGAGTGACAAGCCAAATGGTTTCCTGTAAGCCAAGAAACCACTTACAACACTGGGTGGTAACCATATAACCAACCCATATGTGCTCCCTACATGTCAACAAGTGGGTTGGTGGAGGGTTAGTGCCC
>NW_027643578.1:0-68918 GCF_032717465.1 Coenobita brevimanus
TCCATCTAATTCAGTTTCATATGCTTTTGATCCCTAGCATTCCCAAGATAAAAAATGTGTATAATCATGGCTAGAGTCTGATGACATATAGCAAGACATATTTATGCTGACATCCTGAATGACGAGCACAATCAACCTATTAAAATGTTCATCCATTAATTGTTGGGCACCAGAACCATCACAGACAAGTGTTAACCCGACGTGCTCATATTTTCTTCACCTTTGGCTTATGACTACATTACTATTCTCCTCATTCCCCAATATTTTCCACCACACCGCTCAAACAGGTGTTACCCCCTCCCTCTTGAACCCCTTCCAGTTTCACCTCTCACCAATGAACCCCTCGAATGGAACTCGCACCTGGGGAGGGATACTTTGGAGACAGGAAAGCCTATTATAATTTGGCACGGGTGGAGGGGAGGAGAGAGAAAGGAGATGGGAGACTCTGGGGGTAGGGGCTGGTGGTAAGAGGAATGGGAGGCGAGGGGCCGCCAACATTCTATGCTGTCTGAGTAAGAAGGTGGTTGCCAGGCATAACATCTGTATAAGGAGTGAGTTTTGTTAGACAATAAACCCATTCTGGCAATATACTTGATTTGTGTGTGTGTGTGTGTGCGTCCACTGCTCCCTCCACCTGCTTTGACTGATCATCATCATCATCTAAATTGCCTGGGATTTCCATGCTTAAAACTTTGCTTTAAGTTAATTTCTGTTTATACTAGGGCAGAGGATCATGCAACAAACAGGTCTCTATGGTGTAAACAAGATGTTTGTCATGAGTAGGTCATTCATTATACTAATATACTGTATGATGCCTTATACTTGTAGATACTCATTTATAAAAAATCTTTAACCCATGACAAGAAGTAAATAGATCAGACAATAGGAGAGCTGCCTGTATAACGAAATCGTATCAGGAGGAGACACCACACAATATCTTATAATGGAACTAACATTTTATTTAGATTGTGGAAGGATGTCAGACATTCATACCGGTATGAAAAGTATTTTATATGTTCCAAAATAATGTAACACTATAACTACTACTTATATGGAAAATGAAGGAAAGCATTACACAGCTATGTTAAATACAATATTTTTACAATTGTCGACAAGATTATTAAATTAGTAAATACATTCCATGCTGTAATGAATCCAGCTAGCACTAAACATCATAGACATCATAGCTCAGGTCTCACGCTGCAGCCACGACTCTAACCACTTGCCGCTCTCGACCATGGGAGGTAAAGGACAGAGCCTCGGCACTCTGCCACGAGCCAAGACGGAAACATGCATTGACAGCAGACTGTGGAGAAAAAATGCATCATGTTACAATAAAGTTATATAGTTACGACTGATGTAGGGAAATAGAATTATTTGACTTGCACCTCCCAAAACAATTTCCGTTTTGGTGTGCATTAATGCGTATTTGTAAGGGAACATGATCTTTATTATAGATGGACGGATAGATACAAACAACAAAATCTGCAAGTAAAATATTCACGTGATTAATATCCTGTCCATCCAATTCTCTCTAACAATCACAGCTTGAAGTCTCCGCTGCATGTTTCCTGTGTGGCGCTTCACGAGCTCCGGCTGTGCGCTGAATGTCTCCTACACCTCCTTGGCGTGATTTAGGAGTTCAGCAGGCGTCCTTTTCTCACCAGGGATCCATGTTTTCACCATGGAGCCCCAGATGTTTTCAATGGGGTTGCAATCAGCCCCTTTACTGGGCCACGGTAACAGTTGAAATTGTAGATGATTATTGAACCATTCCTGTACGACCCTGGCTTGGTGGATAGGGCAGCGGTCGTGCACGGCCCTCTGGAAATGGGTGATTCCTGTTGGCAAAAGATGGTACGAATTCGTGGGTAAGGATTTCCACATACCTTTGTGCATTAAATCTACCCTGTATATGATGCATATCAATTTATTCCATGGTGGCTTATCCAACCCCAAACATTTACAGTTTGGTGACCACTCCTGCGTTCCTCATAGATATTCTGGCGGTCGTATCTGGAAGAAAAGTTTTATGGTAGTTTTTATATATGCAAGTTGCTCAGCTAAACAATAATGACAGAATGCATGTTTGGTTAAATAATCTTCAAGCATTCTTTAATTTGACGAAAACTAAACTCACCGAGTATTGTTGCGCCTCCAACAGTGAAGCTGGCCATGATTTGTAGAGCTGAATGTTTTCTCATCAGTCCAGATTACACGCTCCCAAAAATCATTGTCTTTGTTAATGTGCTCTCTGGCAAACTGTAGCCTCCCATCTCGGTGCTGCTGAGTGAGACGATCCTTCGGTGCAGGAACTCTGTGATGCAGGCCTGCTTCGTGAAGTCGCCGTCGCACTGTCCACACACTGGCATCAAGGTGTTGGGTGTCACGGATGGCCACAGCGTTAGTGTGCGGGTGTGCCTCTGCTGAAGCGGCAATATCACGGTCCTGGGCAGGTGTAGTGCAGCCTGGTGGTCTTCCCCTTGGCAAATTAGCCAAGTTGCCACTTTCGTGCCACCTGTGTTACCAGCATTTACTATAAATCATACGGGAAATATCGGCATGAATGCATTGAAAGAAGATTACCACATGAAAAATATACATCACAATAGATATTGATTTGCAGTTATTCCACACATCCTGTTCAAGTTCCGAGAAGATATATGGAGCTCTGTACTCTAGCACTTTCGCATCAAGAGCTGTAGAAAATATCTTAGCACTGGATTTCCCACAGCAATTTAAGAGGAGCCTCTCTTGCTGGTAAATTGCTGGGCTATTGTTTCGTTCAATCTACACCAGGAAACAGACGTGACCACATTGTTCCTAGTAAGGGATCTGTTTCGTGACATAGTTTGGAGGATTCAGTAGACCTAAATGTATTAACAAGATAGTTTCCCCTTAATTGATCCCATTATTACCCGTGGATTACTATTCGTTTCAGACTTATGACATATCGTTTTTCGATAATATCTTCCAAACAACCCTTCCCTAATTTATGACACTCAGAGTGCATTGCCTTAGGTGTAAACATTCGGAACGTGATGGTGATGGCTGAGGTTCGGATGAGGAAGGCAAGGAGAGAGGGAGGTCTTCCCCTGTCCGAATGTCTACATGACTCTTGCCAGGCTTCGCCTTTAATAACCATAAGTAAACTCCTTTATTATACACACTTGAGAGAATGCACTGTAGTGTCACAAATTAGGGAGGGTCTCAAAGAAATGCGGTGCCAAAAATGTCCATTCAAGCTCCAAATACGTTTGTGTTGAAGATATTTGCAAAAAACGATATGCCATAGCAGGACTGAAATGGAGAGTATAACTTTTAGGGCTCACCTCCTGATCCACCGTGAAACCTTCCCGGTAGAGCACCCTCTATGGTCCTGGCTATATCACGGATAGACATTCCACTCTCTCGGAGTCCAATTATGCGACCCCGCTCTGCTATAACCTCAAATCGTCTCTCCATCGTGAGCAGCAGCCTTTGTGTGATACCCATAGTGCTGATGAACTCTCTCTTCATCTCGGTTTAGCCAATATGAACCATTAGGTTAACTCTTTTTCAGTTGTATATAATCTTATGAAGCCACAGTACAGCTACAAAGGAGCCAACTTCATCTATGACACAACAAACTACTCTCTCGCTTCAAGTGAAAACAGTTTTAAATTAAAACCCATTATCAGTGATGTGATAGACATCATGATTAATTAAGCTCTCCCAAAATCAAACATTAATCCATAATCAAGATAAAGTAAGACCTTGACGGCCATGGTTATTGCCGCCCCTCCTCTCCTCCCTTCCCTTCCCTTCCCTCTCTTGATCTTTTTCCCACCACCAACCCCTCCATACACCCCCCTCCCTCTCTCACTCTCCCGTAACTCATCGGGTAGAAGCGATCCAGAGGTGTGTGTGCTGGTGTCTCCATTTCATCTGCTTTCGGCGACTGTACGTCGTTGCTAGTTTAAGTGGTCCTGTCGTGGTTTTGCAGCGTGGGTCGAGAGTATGCTCTGTAATGGCTCTTGGGGTCATCGTCTAGTCTGTGCATGTCAGTCCGTGTCTGATGGCTATAGCTGAGCCATCGCCGTTCTCACCACTGGTGTTACGTTTGTGAGACGGTGTAGCCATAGATTTTTGCATACTGTCACTGTCTCTCAACTCCGTGGCTGTTGATGAGAACGACGTCAGGGGCTATAGTTTGGTAGATCGTCGTGAGAGTTGGGTTGTTTGTCGGCCAGTGGAGGACGTTCTGTTGAATTTCTCTAATCGTTTCCATTTGATTGTTAACAGTACGAGTAGGGTTTTTTCTAAGTCTGTCAGTGCGGAGGAATACACTATGGCATTTGTTGAAGAAGCCGGGTTTCGCAACCTTGAACTGGCACGAGTTGATATCAACCCTTTCCTGGATGAACAGACTGTACACGTACTTTGTTGAAAGGTTGTCATTGCCGTATTCGATTTTTACATGTCATGCGATTGTTAGCGCTGCTATTTGTTGCCTATCTACTTTTGTTTTATTTTCCTGGAGGGATTCGGGGCTGTAGATTATTACTCCTCCTAGTTCACTGGCACTGACTTCTTCTTCGTCGGTCTCTTCGTCTTCCTCTGAAGTGGAGGCATCGGTTATATACTCTTGTGTTCTGTGACGGCAGAGTGGCGTTAGAAGTGGAAAAGTTTTCTGCCTTAGAGGGCGATGGTGGGGTCGGGTTTTCATCACTGATTGGAATTCAGCTGTTACCTGGGTGGGGGGTGCGATTGGGTGGCGATGGGGGATTCCCCATCTAGTTCATTGTCGGTGATTGCTGATTCTGAGGGTGTGGTGAGGGTTGAAGACTCAGTGATCTGGAAGGCGGGGAGTAGAGGGGAAGGCAGTAGGGGTGTGGTGGTAACTGCATTGGTTTTGTTTAGGATAGCTTCTTAGAGGGTGGGTTGCTTGGGGCCTTGACAGGTGGAATTCCATAGTCTTGGAACAGTGTATTAAGTTGAGTAGCATAAGTCCCAGGGTATGTTGCATTAAGCATATGTGCTTTCATACATGCAGTACAGAATAGTACTGGGCGGGACTGTGAGGCTTGGTAGGGTGTGAGTTAGTGGTAGGTGCTGTTGCTGTTGATTGTTGTTGCAGCGGCTGTTCTGTATGTTCTTGATTGTCCAGATTTCTGTTCAGGCAACTGGGCAATAGACTTTCTCTTCTCCTGCACCGCTTTTTTCCTTATAGGGCAGGACATGGCAGTTGCTCCATGTTCACCATCACAGTTAACACATTTTTTTGTGCTTGAGGTGCACTGTGTGTACTTGTGCTCTGTGCTGGCACAGAGGAGCATACCTTTTGTACTCTCGAGGTTTGGGGCAGTCCTTTACCGAGTGTCCATCGACTGCATATGATACCTTTGTAGCAGGTCAAGATCGGGATAAATTGTTCTTGTTCAATTTGGTAGTGAGGAATGCTGAGGTAGAACAGTTTAAAGTCCTGCCTCCAGTTGCTTTCTTTGCCTGCAGCAATCTGTTTGAATGTTACTTTTTGATGTTGTGAGAGCGTGGAAACTTTGTAGATGTTCTCCACGTCTCCCTCCCGAATGAAGGTGTTGTTGCAGGGTATTTCTTGTATGATGTCATCCTCATTGTTGTCGTAGATGATGTTGTCTACGTTTCTTAGGATGACGGATTTACGTGAGCGCAGTTGTGTGGGGGAAGGACAGGTTCATAGTCATTGGCCAGTGAGATCTCGAGTGCATTCCTCTGAGAAGATCTTGTCAGCATTCGAGTCATCTGCCGTCCAGTATGCGATTAAAAAGCATCATTGGTGGGAAACACTTTCAAAGTTGGCTACTTCAAATTTAGCCAGGACCTGTAGCAAGTCCAATCTGGGTGTCTCCGGAGTTTAGGGCGGGAGTGTTTAATTTTAAACTCCTCTCGCCATCTTCACACCGCTTTGGAAAAAATCTCCTCTCTCTCTCTTCTCTCTATCTCTATATATATATGTATAATAATATACAATATATATATACATACTTTTGTCCTATTTATACATTTATTTATCCCTTCCTTAGCTCATATATATACACACACACAGTACACACACACACACACACAAACATACACATGTACACCAGTAAATGTACACATGTCCTTTCAAGCCTATGTGTCCATATATATGTACAGGACTGAATAAATAAACAATCTAAGTAGACAAACAAATGGTCATGCAAGCAGTCCAAGGCAGTTCCCTTACAGTAACGGGGGGCTCTTAACTCCCCGCCCTCTAGAAAGGGGGCGTCGTGGGAGACCCCGTCACTGCCCCGTGAGGAGTCTTGCCTAACCTAGCCCTAACAGAATGCCACCACTTGCCGCCTCCTATAACCAGAGCCTCTGAGGGCCCCCCCTTCGTGGAAGTACCCTAACGGTACCCCTTCAGGAGTTCGGCTTCCGTACTACGTGCAAGGGACTCTAGAGTGGCAGGCCGGAATGCCAGCTGACAAAGTAGAAAAGGAACGTGGAGACAAAGTCACTGAAGTTAACTGCAAGTTCGCCTAGATAGCAGCGCGAAAGTCTTGTGAGATGTGATTCCAAGTTTGACTACTGGGGGAGAGATGTTACCGCTGCAAGTGCTGGGGAGAAGAAATGATGCAATGCGTAATCATGGCGTCGATCCGTATCCACTCCAAGCTGCCACAGATATTTGATAGCCTAACCTCCAGTCTAGTGCATACAGAATCTTCCCACTTATTTCTATATTTGCCATATGTGAAGTGGGTTCTCAGAGCAAAGTTAGTATAGTGATACATAGTTTCACTACTAGAATGTTGTTGCTCCATTCTCTCTGATTTTCCTCTTGACCTCGTTTTGTTCTTATTATAGTTTTAATCTGTTTCAAGGTTAGTTGGCATACTACATCTATGTCTTCTTTTTCTGCTGCACTACTTGGGGCTAGTTCATCAGCTCTTTCGTTCCCTGGTATTCCAACATGGGATGGTATCCATGTGAATGATATGAATCTACCCGATTGCTTGAGCTGATGCAGGACAGCTCTACACTTGGAAGACTGCGTCTGCCAGTGCAGGTGCTGTGCTCTTAAGGGACTCCAGTGCTCCTCGGCTGTCTACGAAGAAGCACACGTCTCCTTCACCTCCTGTGATCTCCCCTGAGGCCGTATAATATTGCATATAAGCTCTGCCTGAAGTGGAAGACACGTTGTTGCTTATTCCGGTAAAATTTATTTCGCTCTGTACACATGCACTGTCTGCTTTATCTAATATTACGATCCCACACCCTGCTCTGCCCATCCCTCTCTGAGCCTGAACCATGGCAGTAGACGTGAGCCAGATGTTTTCATTGTAGAAGTTTATTTATTTTGGTTTTGTGCATCACTGTCCTTAACACACCTACAGCATAACATTCTTTCTTTTCTGTAGTGGGAGATATGCTCACCGTTACCCCTTCCTCTTCCCAGGGTGGAGGGCCTAGGTGCCACAGTGGTATCTCCTCAGCAGAAGTTTTGTAATTCTCGTATCTGAGTACGTTCCTCGCAAGGTCTTTCACATAGCCATTCTTGCCTTGCCTCCAGAAGGTTCTGGTTCCGTTAACAACATCATCTTTGATGTTGTTACGCGAGATCCCAGTCCGCTTTCTGACCGAATGTGTCTAATTGCAGCCGCCACATTGTCTTCCTGAATTCTATTTTTTACACTCTGCAAATTTAGCTCAAGTCTCATGACATCTATCATGGTGTTCCTTGGGCAGCTAAGTATGATTCTCACATTGCGGCATTCTGGATTTTTTCCAAGTTTTTCCAGCAGCCTTCCTTCACCAAGGCAAGAGAGGACTGGGCTTCGCGTACTCTAAATACCGATCTGACAGTAGTGAGGTACATCATTTTTAGTACTGGTACACCCACCCCTGCTACCACTATAGGCCATTGATCTCCAAGGGGCTGCAATCGTGCCTTGCATTGCGTTATTACGTGGGTCATCCTCGGCATCTTTACAGTCTGCTGTGGTAGCCGACATACATGCTACCTAGGTACTTGTAAATTCTCACCCTCTCGATGGTTTTGCCATTAATTACTAAATGTTTTTCTCCCTAACGCACGGCACTGGAACTTTGTCTTACTCTCGTTAATTACAAGACCCAGACTTTTGATGAGGTTGCCGAACCTGTTCAGTGCAGTTTGCATAACATCAAAAGTTTTGGACTGTATCATGATGTCGTCGGCATAGATTACTGCACTGACCCCCGAAACCCAGGTTTTCACGCGCCACTTTGTTCATTAAAAGACGAAAAGTAATGGGCTTAGGACTCCTCCCTGTGGTGAACCAAAGCTCTAGATGGCTGAAGAAGAGTCACACTATCGTGACCACCATGAAATAGGATACAAAAACCCACACTGGCAGACGACGAAAAAGATGTATTCCAAACAGTTTCGGCGACAGCTGTCTCCCTCTTCAGTGGATCTACAGACCAAGAGTGGTACATACAAATTCAGAGAAGCTGCTTATATGCAGGGAGAGGACACGTTTCTCCCAACCACACCTGATGTGACCTCACCTGGACAGAGAGTAGAGTGAGAGTCAGGTGAGGTCCACATCAGGTGTGGTTGGGAAAACGATGTCCTGCCCTACCCTGCATATAAGCAGCTTCTCGAGCATTTGTATGTACCACTCTTGGTGCTGTAGATCCCACTGAAAGAGGGCGACGAGCTGTCGCCGAAACTGTTTGGAATACATCTATTTTCGTCTGCCAGTATGGGTTTTTGTATCCTATTTCATGGTCACGATAGTGTGACTCTTCAGCCGTCATGGATCCCACGATAAGGACACACATTCTTTCCACTTCTTTTTGGTCACTTTCCCCCATCTTGTGGCCTGCTTTCGTCGTTATGAGAGAGCTGCTTATCTCCGTCAAACACAAGAAACTACAGCAACATTTCCTCACCGATTGCCTCCCATGAACAAGTGGTGCCTAGATCTTTCCGACCTTCTCTTCAGGCAGCAACACGACCCCTTCCCCTGATTCTGCACCGGATGTTACTGAAGGACGGAGGTATACGCAACGTGAAGAGAGAAATTGATGAAACATACTACCATCTACGACGTACGTTGAGTTTCCTCCAAGCAACAACTGCCAAATGATTTATTTGAAGCAATATGTGAAACAGCTGATAATAAATGTAACAGAGAAACTTATTTCACACGCATCCGACTGCAAGAAAAAGCTTAGTGATTTGTGTAACCACAGTCCGTGGAGTATGTGTATGTTACCGAATTCCATGGCTTAAATCTTTCTACGTATGTACTGGAGTCGTGTCGAGGAGCAAGTTTTAAATTTAGGTTTGTCCTTTGCCTTGAAACCAGGAAATGATGTAGCACTTGATTTTGTTTCTTCTACCTTTAACAGCAAGCTGGATATCCCGTGCCTTACTGGTTTAATAATTAGCAGTTTCATAGGAAATTTTGAATCCAATGACTCCATACCACGACGTTTTCGTTTGGCCCTTGAAAGTCTCAAGAAAAATGATTCTATTCTTATTACAAAAGCGGACAAAAGTAATTGTGTGGTCATTCTAGACAAACCTGATTATGTGGAAAAGATGAACCACCTGTTGAGTGATGCCACTACTTACGAAAAAACTGGTGTCATCCCCTCTCAAGAGGTTAGCCACAGACTTTAATAAGAAAGTCAAAAACCATTTAAAGGATGTGCCAAACATTGATGCAAGTAAGTTCACTCAAATTAATCCAAAATTACCTTACATTTATGGGTTACCAAAGACCCATAAACCACAGATTCCCCTTCGTCCTATCATCTCACAGTGTGGCTCATTCACTTACAAACTTTCAAAATTTCTAGCGAACAAATTAGCACCATTGGTTGGCACATTCTCTAAATCCCACGTCCAAAACTCTACTGATTTTAGTGATAAGATTAAGTCTCTCAGTTTCTCCAGTGGCAGGTTGGTCAGTTTTGATGTAGACTCGCTTTTTACTAAAGTCCCTATTGAAGATGTAATTAGTTTCTTGGAAGAAAAATTACCTAATTGTAACATTGATCTCGGCATGCCACATGATGTCTTTCTCCAACTTATTAGCCTTTGTGTGCAGTGTAATGCATTTTCTTTTGGTGATCAGTTTTTCATGCAAAAGTTTGGTATGGGTATGGGCTCGCCCCTGTCTCCAATTCTTAGTAACCTGTACATGGAATATTTTGAATCCAACCTTCTTACCACCATATCTCCTCAAAATTTAATTTGGTATAGGTATGTTGATGATGTGTTTTCATTTTGGCCAGACGTATACGCTAACTTTGACGAGTTTCCTACAAAATTAAATGCACTGGTTCCCTCAATTAAATTTAAAGTTGAATGGGAAAATAATGGTTCCCTTCCATTTTTAGATGTATTTGTGCACAGGGATGAACTTGGGACACTTAGCTTTTCTGTATACAGGAAACCAACCCAGTGCAATTTGTATATACATTATTTTTCATATCACCACAGTTCCACTAAAATGTCAGTTATTTCTTCTATGTTCCTTAGAGCACTCAGAATTAGTAGTCCCCAACATCTGGATACGGAAAACGCCAAGATATGGAAAATATTTTTAGATCTAAAATATCCCAGTTGGTTTATAAGGCAAGCGTATTTTAAGGCCAGAAAAGCCTTTTTTGTACCTAGACCAACATCACAAAGTCAGCAAAATAAGCCATACATCACGGTTCCGTAGGTGTCAAATCTTAGCTTGGTGAAGTCTGTGAGTCATGATTTGGATGTAAACATTGCATTTAGATATACTTCCACCTTAAGATCAATGCTGGTAAAGAATAAACCAATTAGTAACAAAACTGCAGGGGTATACAAAATTCCATGTAGAGACTGTGATATGGTTTATGTTGGTGAAACGGGAAGGGATTTGGACACTCGCATTGAGGAACACAAGTATGCTTGTAAGATAGGCAACATAAATAACGCAGTGTACGTTCACTCTTCAGAAAAAGACCATAGAATCGACTGGAATTCTAGCCAAATATTGTACAAATGTAGTAACTATAAGAAACGTAGGATTGTGGAAGCTGTATGTATAGAGAGATATAATAATTTTAACCATGGTGAAGGAATGTATAAACTAGATCCAGTGATGAGATGATTAGTGGCAAGGTCCTTGCCGCCCCTCGTAATCCCTCACTCAGGTCGTGGACAGAGTAGAGTGAGAGTCAGGTGAGGTCACATCAGGTGTGGTTGGGAAAACGTGTCCTCACCCTGCATATAAGCAGCTTCTCAGCATTTGTATGTACCACTCTTGGTCTGTAGATCCACTGAAGAGGGCGACAGCAGTCGCCGAAACTGTTTGGAATACATCTTTTTTTCGTCTGCCAGTGTGGGTTTTTGTATCCAAGCTCTAGATGCTTTTCCCGGGAGAGTGTCCCTTGGGTCCACACCTGGGCCCGCCGCCCAAAGAGATAATCCCCCACCCAGTGCAGCAATCTTCCCCTTACCCCCAAGCTAGCTAATTCATATAAAATTACTTCTCCATTGGCCTTATCGAAATCACCCTTGAGGTCAATGAATACCCTGCAGTAGTCAGTATCGCTAGAAAGGCATTTAATGACGGCGTCTTTTGTCCCTTCAGTCAGTATCGCTAGAAAGGCATTTAATGACGGCGTCTTTTGTCCCTTTACCTTTCATTAAGCCATACAGATTCACACGTAGAGACAGTTTAGTATCCTTGGTGAGGGTGGCATAAGCTGGAAGTGTGAGTGTTTCACTATGAGCACTGCAACCGTCACCCAGGACCAAATGTCCTATACCTTTAACAATCTGTATTGTCTTACTTATCTCATTAACAGCACAATTAAGAGTAAATTGCATAGGCTTATTCGTAGAAAAGCACCACTTATCGTTATTCTTAACAAATACAGGAACAAAGTTTTTAATGACTCTTTTCATACAAAGCTGAGGCGCAAAGTCCTTGTTGAGGAATGTAGCACTCTCACATGTGCTAGTACTTGACCTCAGCACTGGACTCTGCGGCTCGCACACCAGCAACTGCTGATGAGTGCGGCACTGAGTGAAATCGTCCATAAGCATATAATGTAAGCGATTTTCACTCAGTGCAATGAATTTGGCAGAGGGGACAGTCTGTACATAGACATCTGTGTCAGGGACTTTATAAGGCAAGGAAGTGATCCGGAAGACATCAAAAGTATCTGCCGGGTCACCCTGAACCGGAGCTAGTAGGCCTAAGTAGAAGCACACTGAAGAGGGAGTCTTGCGAGGCACTACCTTAACGAGATCCCTATATAACGCAAGGTATTCGGGTCGAGCAGGGAAAAGCAGTCCTGGTCTCATTAAAGAAATATTATTTAAAAGTTCCAGCAATAAGGTATTTGGCACGATGTCCACACTCAGACGAGCTTGCATCATATTCTGTAGGCCTAACTTAATCCTCACATGATCGGCAGTGATATCCGACAAAGCTAACTGGAGATTAAGAAAAGCCTCAAATATGCGAGCTTCGCCTTCTAACGCTAGAGTTTTTATGGAGAAGAGCCGAATTACAGCATGTGAAATATTAGCTGCCCGCTGCAATTTAGTAATTGCAGCATGCATATGTGACATGTCTCTTATGGTCGTATTTAGTATTTGGGAGTGAACATTTAACACTCGACGCTCATTCTCGGACATCTGTTCAATTTGACCCAATCTAGTGTGAATTTCGTCCACCTGATTCTGGGTAGCAGTACCAAATAAAGCATTAGCAATATTGCCAACAAGATCAATTGCGCCTCTAGTTCTACGACCTGACAGTGGTTTATCCGACAACAAATAATTAACAGAGTTCTTTAAGTCATCAAATCTAATTCTAAACTCATGTTGAAATGATTTCAAAGTCTCTCTTAATGACGACACAAGGTTGGATGAGTTGTCCATGTGATCTATATTCCACTGGACAGAGTCAACCAGATCCTGTGCCTCAGTAAGTGGTCGGTATAACTCATCCTGTATTAACAAGACAGGGACAACATAATGATTTCCAGTTGATATAAGTTTGGAGACTGGAGAATAGATGAGGACTGTTGGAGCAGGTTTCTCAACGTGGGGGTCAATGTGCCTAGTCTTTCCTGATACTACGACTGCAAGCAGCATAATCTGGAACAAAAATAAAATAGCATGACTAGTAACTTATTCTTTACTTGTCTTCCTGTCAGTGTGTTCTATTGGCCTATCCATAACTAGAGGTAAATCGTCTACTGTTGTGCGTGATCTTAGGCTGTATCTAGGGGCCGACGCAGGGCTGAGGCTGCTAGCCGGGGAGAAACGATCTGGCGCCGGGCCGACCACTTTACTCGGGGACTCCCCTTCTCCACTCGCCTCGTGACTGCTCGCTCCGTTTTCTATCTCGCCTCCATCCTCGCTTTCATTTTCGCTTCTACTTTCATTATCACTTTCATTCCCACTCTGCTGAACTGGGTTGGTAGCACCCATAGAGCTTTGATTTACTGGCGTGTTGGATGATTGTGTCGCACCGCGGCTAGATACCAGAATGGCTGTTCATCTGAGCCGTCCTCGCCATCACCATCATCATCATCATCATCATCATCTGTTTCATATACTGGGTATGCCCTAGGTACATTCTTATTATCCTTAGTGGTGAGGCAAGATTCGGGGATTACTCGCACACGATCAACATGAAGGGTGGAGACAGCTCCATCCTTCACACGTCGTACTTTAATTACAACATCACTAACACGCTCCGTGACTCTGTATGGTCCTGCATAGAGAGGCTGTAACTTCTTAGCAACTCCCCGTTTAGGAATCGTGCGTACGTACACTCTGTCTCCTGCCTTGATCGGTTTTACTACAGCCTTTTTAGCCCTGTAATTCTCATTCTCGGTACTAGCCCGGTCCAAGTACAATTGACATCTTTGAAATACTTTAGTGGCCATGGCTGCTAGCATATGTTTCGCATCATCTACATTGTAATGAGGTTGAGTCTCATGTATCGTTTCATAGGGTACTTGTGGGTCTCTCAGGTACAACAGGAAATAGGGCGAGTCCCTGATCGACCTATTATACCCTGAATTATAAGCCATGCATGCCAAATGTATCATTCGGTGCCAATGGTTTGCATTACGTCGGTCATCATACGTAAGATTTGAATGACAGTTCCGTTCACTCTTTCTACTAATCCATTCGCAGAAGGGTGATACGGAGTCGTAGTGACGTGCTTCAATTTCAATATTTCCGCAATGCCGCGAAGATACCGCTTCAATGATCCCCAAACCGGATGCGCATCTTGCTGCTTCCGCAGTTCGTCAAGATTCCAGCTAACAGTGTCTGTATCGGTCACGCCCCTCGTAACAGCTATAAGTTCTATATCTTCGTCTTGCTCTCTGCGAAGACGTGACAAGGCGTCAGCCACTCGGTTCTGGTGTCCTGGCAGGTAGGATACCTTTAAGTCGTATTCGGCAACCTGTATCTACCATCTAGCTATTCTGCCAGAAGGCTCCTTCACATTAAAGAGCCACGTGAGGGGTCGGTGATCCGTCTGCACAATCACTTTGTATCCCAAGACAAGAGGCCGATTTATCCGCAATCCGTACACAATACTTAAGGCTTCTTGCTCGATAGTGGCATAATTAAGCTCAGCTTTATTTAATGCTCTACTAAAATATGTCAACGGTCTAAGGTGTCCATCCTCATCTTCCTGTTGTAATACCCCACCTATCGCAGTACCACTCGCGTCAGTTGTCAGATAGAATGGTTTATCAAAGGAGGGAAACTTGAGTACGATGTCGTCAGTAAGCTTACTTTTCAGACTTCTAAAAGCTTGATCAGCCTCATCGTTCCACTCGATTTTTTGTTTACTGTTTTTCACTTCCTTCTTTCCACGAGTCAGTTTTGTGAGAGGCAGAGCAATCTTAGCATAGTCACTTATGCATCTACGGTAATAATTAACTAACCCTAAGAAAGATTGGAGTTCCTTCAGTGTCTTAGGAACAGCAATTTCCCTTATGGCTCGGACTTTATCCGGTTGGGGCCGCAAGCCTTCTGCAGAAATTAAGTGTCCGAGGTAAGACACTTCATCCTTGAAAAAACTGCACTTCTCTAACTTAAGAGTAAGTTGAGCTTCCTTAAGTCTGGCAAGGACCTCATCTAGGTTCTGTACATGTGAATCAAAATCCTCAGCATAGACAATTATGTCATCCAGGTAAGTATGACTGATACGCCCTGTCAGTCCTATCAGGACTTCGTTAACGATCCTTTGGAACGCAGCAGGGGCATCTTTTAAGCCAAACGGTAGACTATTATATTCCCAATGACCGTCTGGTGAGGAAAATGCGGTCAGCGGTCGTGACGCCTCATCCAGAGGGATCTGATGGTATCCTTGCCTCAAATCCAAGCTACTGAATACAGTATTTTCTCCTAACTGGGAAAGAATTTGTGCAATGTTTGGCAATGGGTAGGGGTCTGATGTAATCTGCTTATTCAAATGGCGAAAAGCGAGACAAATTCTTAGTCCACCATCCTTCTTGGCCAACGGGACCAAGAGTGAACAATATGGTGATCTAGAAGGACGTATTATATTTTGCTCCCTTAGTTCATTTAGCTGTTGCCTAAGAGTTTCGTGATACTTAACCGGTACCTTATAAGGACGACGGTTTACAACCAGTCCTGTTGCACAGATGTGATGGAGGAAATAAGGTGTAATATTCAGTGGTTCATCAGGCAAGGCAAACACTTGAGGATGCTTTCGCACTAGACGTTTGAGAGCATCATTCTCCTTAGTCTCCGGTGGACATAACTCATCTACTTTTAGAAAGAGCTTAGTTAATCTCCCTTCTCCCTGTGTCACACCAGTTATTTGCCCTTGCTCATCCTCCTGATTCTCGTTCCACATTATCTCCTCAAACGGTTCTATTGTCCCCACCCTGTACCTGCCAGATATACTGACCCGGTCAGGGGTGGCGTTAGTGTAGGCAACATAAACCCTGGACTTTCCTCCCGCCTCGCCCGGGACCATCTGTACAATCCCTGGCCACAGCATAGCAGCGAAAGTACTACCAGGATTAGGTGAGAATAACCCAAAGGACCATCCTGAAATTTCAGTCTCTAACGAGATCATTCCACTTGTGAACGGATCAATCACGACTGTCTCACTCGTCATACAACGCCCAGAGATATACTCCTGGTCATCTGATAAGCCGGTTTCAACTACATGCAAGGAGGAAGCACCATCTATGAGAAGATTCTCCTCTCCCGACTGTAATTCTACCTTCTCCCCATCGATCTCTATGCACAACGGATCTGGTGTAATACATATATTCCGAGCGAAAATAAAATCGGAACCTAGAATCACTGAAATAGTACACGGTAAGTTCCTCACCACTACTAATTCACTCTCGTAGGTGTGACCAGCCAACCCTATAGTAAGGCTAACCACTCCTACCACCCATTCTCGTTCGAACAGCGGAAGGAGCAGCATCTCCAGCTCTTTAACTCTACGGAGTTTACATCCCACGTTTCACTTTCGTCAACTCGATTCCTCACTTCCTGCCACCAGCAGCACCACACGACTGTGACTATACACTGTTGGGCAACTGGCAGTTGTATATCACAGTCAGGCGGGTTTTCCCGCCTTCCAAACACTCTCCTTTCTGTAACGTTCCCCACCCCACCGTCTCCCCCTACACACATACACACACACACACATCCAATACACCACACTCTATCTCCCCGTCCTTTGCAATCCTTTGCCCACATCGCCGTAGGATTTCCTGCAACCCCATCACTGGCGAACCGAACCCCGCGGGAAGGCCGTTTAGGGCCGCCACAAGGGGGGCCACTAGGTTGGCTGGGGAGCCAGGGGGTTGCAGGAAGGCAAAACGCTGTTAGGGTTAGGTTCCCCTCAGGGGGCAATCAGCGTAGGTGCAAGGGTCCCTCCCCAAGACGTCCTTTAGAGGACGGGGGAGGTAAAAACCCGGCGCCTAGGATCGCTGATATAGGTAGGCCTGGGCACTCCCTTTCTCTCTCCCGATCACTATGAAGAAAACGACCAACCAACCCAGAACCCCTCCCCAAGGACAAGGAGGAGGAGGAGGAACCATCCCCATAACCAAGACAACGAAGCCAAAACCAATACAATTGAAGACAGGCACAACAACCACAGGCAACATGACGAAACTAGCTGGCCTAAACAAAAGACCAAGAGACCCCAGCCCCAAGGAACACAGACCAGGAGCAAAAAAGCAAGTACCTGTGCAGCAGGACAACTCGTAGAAGAAAAACCCGCTGACCACCCACCGAAAATTCAAGTCAAATGGACAGCACTCCACCACCGCCAGAATCTGATCTTACAGAAGCAATCTCCACTTCACCCAGTGACACCAACGACACGGCCCAAGACTGCACAGCACAAATAGATGAGCAAGAGGCAGACAACGCCAATACAGCACCAGATGAAGACGAAAACTTCACCGTCGTCACAAACAAGAAAAAGAACAACAAAAACCAGAAACGAAGCAATGACAGCAGCAATGACTCACTAACTCTGCCAGCCCCCCTTAAATCGGGAAACGACAACCCCCCTGCAGCACGACCTCCAAACATCCAACCCAGAAGAACTCCAGCTGTCTCTGTAAAGACTGCCCCACGCCCCACTACAAACCTACCACCCTTCTTGATACCAAAGCAGGAGGCCTTCGCCACAACAATGGACCTAGTCATGCAACTAGAAGAGGAACACCCCAACCTAAAATTCCACACCACAACGAGACGAGACTACAGTATGATCTTAACACCACACGACCAAGTCATGTACGAGACCCTGAAGTATTGCAAAACAGTAGCAGGCTACCCTGCAATCATAAAGGAATTAAACCCCGACTTCGCAACACGCAAAATCATACTGATGGGCTACAACCAATTCCAACCACTAGAACCAATCCTAAAACACAGCCAGGTGGAAACAGCCACACGCTGCGAAACACGAGGGGAACCGACAAGACAATTCGCTTTCTCAGTGCAGACCTCTTTCTCCTCCTTCCACTTGGGTCAAACCCTCGAGGAAGTGGAGTGAGCATCCTGGCAGTGAAAGCAGCACTCAGTCTCGGATGTACAGTTGTCAGCAGAGTGACTTACAGCCGCACACTTGCCACACACGATGTTGGAAGCCCGACAAGCCTTTTCATGATGTCCATAGAGCTGACATTTTGAACAACGAAGGGGATTCGGGATGTACAGTCTTACATTTACAATTTCATATCCTACTTTGACATTTGTAGGAAGAAAAACTTTGCCAAAAGTGAGGACAACAGTGGCTGTCTTCATCCTTACGCCTTCCTGATAACGAGTGATGAATCTGGCATCAATTACATCCTGCTGAGCAAGTTCCTGTATGATCTCTTCCTCACTCATCACCATGAGATCCCTGCAAGTGATAACACCCTTGCAGGAATTCATGGATGTTGGGATCTTGGCTTCGATATCATGACAGTGAAACTTGCGCAGCTTTAGCAAGTCTTTAACCTGAGCTGAGTTGAATGTCTTTACTAGGAGGTCCGCATTTCCAAGTTTTTTTACTTGTTCCACCTCTCTCGCACAGTGGTCAGTCACCTTCTTGACAATGAAGAGATTGAGTCTGGACAGGGGAGTGGAAACTAGTGCATGAAGCGTTACGAAGGTCGCGTTATTTACAGGTATGTCAAGCGGGGAACGAGTCTGGCGTCCGTCAGACTGGGGCCGGTCAGTCACGGTAGGGATGTCGTCAGGACTACCTCCCTCCCTGAAGGGGGGGAAGGCAGTAGGGGCGTCCGTCATAGCTACCACTTCCCCCGTGAAGGGGAAGTGGGAAGAGAGAGAAAAACGACCAAGGGGCAAAGTACCTGGGGAAGACCCACCTAGGCTGAGATTACCCTCTCAAACCACTGTCGGGAGGACGCGCCTGTGTGTGACTCACACCCCAGAGCGATCAGTGGGGGGTACACTCCAGAGGTGAGTAAGCAAAGGCAATCTCAGAAATTAGATATAGACACCTACTATATCTACTAAGGCCAGGGAGGAAAATGAGGTCTAGCTAACCTAACTTTATTGAAAAACGCCCTAGTGGCGAAAAAAGAAAAAGCTAACGCCGGTGAGGCAACCCTGCAGCTAGAGGAGAGCTCAGAAACACGTCTTCCTTCTCCACGACCATTCATCAAAGTCCAGGAAGCAGCAAAGACAGCAACAATATCAGTACTCGAAGGAAGGCCAAAAGCAGAGTACAGGAACCAGTTTATGTCAACGTTTCGTCCACAAAGCTTCTTCAGGAACATCATTACTGGACAACACTCCACTCCTTAAACAGACCCAAGCCTGACTGGTAGTGCAGGATTGTGTACTTGTGTTCTGGTCACCATTCAGGCTTAGGTCAATTTAAATAGTGAAGCACTGTCTACTGGTGTTGTTCCTGAAGAAGTCTTGGGGCAGAATGTTGCAAGTGGGATTCTGTACTCTGCTTTTGGTCTTTCTCTATATACAGCAGCGAATACACCATAATTTTACTGTTTATCTTCCTTATGAAAGCTTACCCAGAATCCAGCTAAAGGAAACGAGTATTTCCCCATCCAATTTTTATCCCATACTTCACACTCGGGACGATTTGCATCAGTATATGACCGATTCCCGCCTCAGTGTTACGAGTCCTTTGACGGAAGGTAATCGAATATTGTTTTTGCTGGGTTTTATGGGCCGGCTAAATGCCTCACACATAGTAAAGCCTCTAGTCATACAAGCCTCCCCACGCAACATACTGGTGAAGCACAAATGGTGATGGGTTTCTGTAGTGAGAATGACGCCAGATCCAATATTAACCCTCTGCAGTTCGGGACAGCTCTAGTATTACGCAAGTCTAATTGAATGTTGTTTTTGCTCAGTTACAGTATATGGACCAGGTTAATGTCTCTCACATTGGGAAGCCTTAAGTCTTACAAGGCTAGGCACGCAACACAGAAGCACAAATGGTGATGGGTGTCTGTAGTGAGAGTGATACGTAAATGTGTTATAATGATTCATCCCGTCAGTCTGCAATATGAACCGACAGGGTGATCACATATGCAAGTATGTCCGTGAGCAAAAAGCCTCCAACACCTATCTGCCAGTTGAGGCAATGGAAGGGTGCCACATGAACTAGTTTCTTGTGATAGCAATATGAAACACACAAGAGAAAGGTATCAGAAGGAACGAAACTCTCATTTGACAAGAGTGAGAAATACGGAAAGTAGGACGCAAGGCTGGCAGAGAATTTTGACTCCACATGACAATACTTAATATCAGGATTCTCTTTAAATGACCGCCTTGGTTTGAGTTACCCCAAAAACAGATCACGAGACAAAAACGCTTTCACTGAGCGACCGTGGATCTCCAGCTGAAAGTATATTGATGGTTAAATAGTAGTGATATGTACGTTGGTCTGCTGTAACATCACATATTAGTTCTGTAGTGTGTTTTTATGGGCAAAGTGCAAACACCAGTAGATTACATGACCTCCCCCCCTTTCCTTGCGCGCGCACCCCCCCCCCTCCTACACACATCGACACGCAAGCTAATCAGTTTCCACATCTTAAAGTTGTACAAACCTACCTACGTGCAAGATATACAAGGAAAGTTATTACGAAAATGGTAATGGTCATCATCTTGCTCGTTCATTGGCGAGTTTCCTAAATTGGCCTCTGTGTGTGGTTTATGGCTTCTCTCTAGACTTGAAGGACTTGTATCTCAGTACTTGAAGCTTATTGATTCCTTGTTTTTTATACTGTGATAATTATAGGTCTTTCACAATAACCTGGCCCATTATTTTCGTCCTTCATACATATATCTCCTGGTCCATTTTCTCGTCCTTCATACATACATCTGCCACCCATTTCTGTATTACCTTCACCTTCACTTGGTAGATTTTTGTCCTGTATACCTACTTCGACCATCCATTTCTACTGTACACTCACTTTAAGCTGGTCCAAATTTACGTCTTCCATACAAACTTCACTTATCAATCATTCAGTCAGTCAGACAATCAATCTAACTGTCTACCTGTCTGTCACCAGATGCCTTAATTCCGTCAGGGGGGACCACAAATGAATCACCTCCATGTCACCCTTTCCTCCTCCATATGGCGACCTTCTCTGCAACTCACGCCCCCTTTTCTCACCTCAACCCTTCCTCTCTAACTTCACTCCCCTCCACAGTTTCTCGTATTGAAATAGATAATTTTCTGACCTGAAGTTTCCTTGTCTTGCTTCACTCCTATCCAAAGGCCTCTCGTATTGAACTAGTAATCCTCTCATCTCAAGCCCTCTCCTACTTCTCTCGTCTCCAAAGTCTCTCATATTAAAGGCGATACACTTTCTTAGTATTCTGGTCCACCTCGGTCTCTTAAATTGGTCTCGGGTCCTCAAGGCACAATCAAAAGCTGTAGGTGTTTCGTCTGGGCAATAAAACGATTTCTTTGAGACTTCCCTTCCAGTTTATTGGCTGTAAAATCTACCGTTCTTGAGTTTTCGGTGATACAATACATTTTGTGTTCTGGCATGACATATAAGTTAATTGTGCATCTTTTTTTTTTCTTTTGAGAGAGAGAGAGAGAGAGAGAGTGGGTGAGTGAGTGTGTGCGTGCGTGCGTCCTTTACCGCAGCATTTTGTAAGTAGAAAATGGAAAACTTTGACCAGTTCCCTTTCGCTACCTCAGTCCATGTAATAAGGTGCTGGAATTTCCTATCAGCAAAAGGCATGGTATCACTTTTCTCTCATGTCATCTCAGTTTATATTTTTATTTTTATATTTTCCTTTTCCCTACTTTCATTTATTCTTTCCCCCATTTATATCCTCCACACTCCTACCTTCATTAATTCTTTTCCTCATTGTAATTTCCCTTATCATGCAAATCACTTAGGATCCTCGCAAGCCTGTACTTAGAGCCGGTAGCATCAGTGGTTATAATCATTCCAAGCAGGAAAATTGTACACTTGAAATACACAGCCTCTTCGACTTATGGTCCTCCTCATTATAAAGGGTGAGGCATAAGTCTGTAGGCATATGGAAAGGACACATCTGAGGTTATACTCTGTGTGTGTGTGTGTGTGTGTGTGTGTGTGTGTGTGTGTGTGTGTGTGTGTGTGTGTGTGTGTGTTCTTTATCGTGTTCGTGTTCTTGAGGCAGTTCTGCTTCATCACCAAACTAGATAACAAAACTCTTCCACACACTCAAAAGACTCACCAGAAAGTTCAGTCCGTTCACGCATCACAATTTCCACATAATAATAATGATAATGATAATCATCATCATCATTATCATCATCATCATCATCATCATCATCATCCAGACCTCCTTTACCACCCTACGGCAGGGTGAGAAGTAGCAACGTCCAGACAACCTAAGTTTGCCCAGTTCAATGGACCACGCTTCCATTCACTCATTAGTCAAGCCCCCGGAATCCTGGCTCCATCAGATAAACCAAAAAAACTTTCACCACGTTCTGTAGCTTCTCATATACCTATCTGATACAGTCAATTAGAACGCTGTCACGTTAAAATGGGGTGCCAAATTCCTGGTTATGCACTTCTCACAACATTCATCCAGCCAGGCTCACCGACTTCCATACCTCTCATCCCAGCACACTCATCCACCATATCTCTCCACCTTCTCCTTGGCCTACCTCTCCTCCTCCCTCCTTCAAATTAGCTCAGATATACCTTTTTCACCACTCTATTGTTATCCATTCTCTCCACATGACCATACCATCTCAGTACACTCTCTTCGATTCTGGTGTCCACCGACTTCCTCACTCCACATCTTCCGCGAATCGTTATTTCGTATCCTATCCACTCTCTGTACTCCACATACATTCCTCAGCAGTCCCATCTCCACTGCTCTCACTCTTGACTTTTCATTTTCATGCCACACCATGCATCATCAGCATACAACAAATTTGAGATATTCCATCCATCACCATTCATTACCAACGCCATCCTTGTCCCCATTACTCGTGTTTTCACTTCGCGCACACACACACACACACACACACACACACACACACACACACACCGTACAGGGAACCTCTACAAATGGTAAGAAGCAGACAAGAAACATTCAGATATTATGGATCTACAGTAAGAAGTGTGAACGTCGGGGGTAGGGTTGCGAGAGGCAGACCGAAAAGACCTGAGACGAGGTCATAGAGTGTGACCTCAGGGATAAGGGACTGAATAGGGAGGCTGCCAGAGATCAAGCAGCGTGGAGAGCCATCATGTGACTAAGACCGACGCATGCAAGCTTATTGGAGCTTTTATAAAAGATACGATACGATCACAGTACAAAGCAACTGATTGAGCAGGAAATAACTTAGTGTAGAATCCGAATGCAGTATAGATATCGCTGGGAAATAAGCCAGGAAAGATGTGATAAACTATAGATTAGGTGGAAGGTATGGAAATCACAGTCCACTGAGTGTCCACATATAGAGCCACATGGAAATTTATATTAGACCACCGCCATTAAGAAATAAAGGTACCTTTTAACATGAGGCAACGTAAGAACAAGAGAGAGAGAGAGAGAGAAAATAAAAACGAAACGACAATGGACGGTATAAAGATTCGTCGAAGTTACGTAAGGGTCCCCTACATTATGTGGGAATTTTCTTTATTGCAAGCCCCGCCCCCAATGCGGCGTCTACCTGTCTGCCTCTACCCATTTAAAACCCCTATGCCCAGTCAGCGACCCTCAGTGTCGCTCTTGGTGTGGTGGGGTGTATACCTGCTTCGTTTAGCTCATGGCGCCAAGCCGTCTACCTCTACTTTCACGGCTCGCCGCCATACCAACGGTTACCGCCTTAGTTACCCCAATGGTAGGTGGTAGTGTTGACGTGTGTCGCCCAGCTCCGCGGTGCCGCGCTGTCTGGTTATCCACAGCGTACTAATGCACACCAGTCTCGCACTGACAAATGAGGAAGTGAAGGAGCGTTGTGGTGTGGATATGGATGTGACAGAAAGCGTTAGGAGAAATACACAGTTGGGGTGTGAGCTAGCGGGGCGGGCATTGACGTGGGCGGGGGGACGCCACCACTGCTTACCTGATGGAAGCGTCGGTGTAGTGTTAAATGGCCGCCTTGGTTTGAGTTACCCTAAAAACAGATCACGAGACAAAAACGCTTTCACTGAGCGACCGTGGATCTCCAGCTGAAAGTATATTGATGGTTAAATAGTAGTGATATGTACGTTGGTCTGCTGTAACATCACATATTAGTTCTGTAGTGTGTTTTTATGAGCAAAGTGCAAACACCAGTAGATTACATGACCTCCCCCCCTTTCCTTGCGCACGCACCCGCCCCCCCTACACACATCTACACGCAAGCTAATCAGTTTCCACATCTTAAAGTTGTACAAACCCACCTACGTGCAAGATATACAAGGAAAGTTATTACGAAAATGGTTATGGTCATCATCTTGCTCGTTCATTGGCGAGTTTCCTTAATTGGCCTCTGTGTGTGGTTTATGGCTTCTCTCTAGACTTGAAGGACTTGTATCTCAGTACTTGAAGCTTATTGGTTCCTTGTTTTTTATACTGTGATAATTATAGGTCTTTCACAATAACCTGGCCCATTATTTTCGTCCTTCATACATATATCTCCTGGTCCATTTTCTCGTCCTTCATACATACATCTCCCACCCATTTCTGTATTACCTTCACCTTCACTTGGTAGATTTTTGTCCTGTATACCTACTTCGACCATCCATTTCTACTGTACACTCACTTTAAGCAGGTCCAAATTTACGTCTTCCATACAAACGTCACTTATCAGTCATTCAATCAGTCAGACAATCAATCTAACTGTCTACCTGTCTGTCACCAGATGCCTTAATCCCGTCAGGGGTGACCACAAATGAATCACCTCCATGTCACCCTTTCCTCCTCCATATGGCGACCTTCTCTGCAACTCACGCCCCCTTTTCTCACCTCAACCCTTCCTCTCTAACTTCACTCCCCTCCACAGTTTCTCGTATTGAAATAGATAATTTTCTGACCTGAAGTTTCCTTGTCTTCCTTCACTCCTATCCAAAGGCCTCTCGTATTGAAATAGTAATCCTCTCATCTCAAGCCCTCTCCTACTTCTCTCGTCTCCAAAGTCTCTCATATTAAAGGCGATACACTTTCTTAGTATTCTGGTCCACCTCGGTCTCTTAAATTGGTCTCGGGTCCTCAAGGCACAATCAAAAGCTGTAGGTGTTTCGTCTGGGCAATAAAACGATTTCTTTGAGACTTCCCTTCCAGTTTATTGGCTGTAAAATCTACCGTTCTTGAGTTTTCGGTGATACAATACATTTTGTGTTCTGGCATGACATGTAAGTTAATTGTGCATCTTTTTTTTTTCTTTTGAGAGAGAGAGAGTGGGTGAGTGAGTGTGTGCGTGCGTGCGTCCTTTACCGCAGCATTTTGTAAGTAGAAAATGGAAAACTTTGCCCAGTTCCCTTTCGCTACCTCAGTCATGTAATAAGGTGCTGGAATTTCCTATCAGCAAAAGGCATGGTATCACTTTTCTCTCACGTCATCTCAGTTTATATTTTTATTTTTATATTTTCCTTTTCCCTACTTTCATTTATTCTTTCCCCCATTTATATCCTCCACACTCCTACCTTCATTAATTCTTTTCCTCATTGTAATTTCCCTTATCAGGCAAATCACTTAGGATCCTCGCAAGCCTGTACTTAGAGCCGGTAGCATCAGTGGTTATAATCATTCCAAGCAGGAAAATTGTACACTTGAAATACACAGCCTCTTCGACTTATGGTCCTCCTCATCATAAAGGGTGAGGCGTAAGTCTGTAGGCATATGGAAAGGACACATCTGAGGTTATCCTGTGTGTGTGTGTGTGTGTGTGTGTGTGTGTGTGTGTTCTTTATCGTGTTCGTGTTCTTGAGGCAGTTCTGCTTCATCACCAAACTAGATAACAAAACTCTTCCACACACTCAAAAGACTCACCAGAAAGTTCAGTCCGTTCACGCCTCACAATTTCCACATAATAATAATGATAATAATCATCATCATCATCATTATCATCATCATCATCATCATCATCATCATCCAGACCTCCTTTACCACTGTACGGCAGGGTGAGAAGTAGCAACGTCCAGACAACCTAAGTTTGCCCAGTTCAATGGACCACGCTTCCATTCACTCATTAGTCAAGCCCCCGGAATCCTGGCTCCATCAGATAAACCAAAAAAACTTTCACCACGTTCTGTAGCTTCTCATATACCTATCTGATACAGTCAATTAGAACGCTGTCACGTTAAAATGGGGTGCCAAATTCCTGGTTATACACTTCTCACAACATTCATCCAGCCAGGCTCACCGACTTCCATACCTCTCATCCCAGCACACTCATCCACCATATCTCTCCACCTTCTCCTTGGCCTACCTCTCCTCCTCCCTCCTTCAAATTAGCTCAGATATACCTTTTCCACCACTCTATTGTTATCCATTCTCTCCACATGACCATACCATCTCAGTACACTCTCTTCGATTCTGGTGTCCACCGACTTCCTCACTCCACATCTTCCGCGAATCGTTATTTCGTATCCTATCCACTCTCTGTACTCCACATACATTCCTCAGCAGTCCCATCTCCACTGCTCTCACTCTTGACTTTTCATTTTCATGCCACACCATGCATCATCAGCATACAACAAATTTGAGATATTCCATCCATCACCATTCATTACCAACGCCATCCTTGTCCCAATTACTCGTGTTTTCACTTCGCGCGCGCGCACACACACACACACACACACACACACACATTACAGGGAACCTCTACAAATGGTAAGAAGCAGACAAGAAACATTCAGATATTATGGATCTACAGTAAGAAGTGTGAACGTCGGGGGTAGGGTTGCGAGAGGCAGACCGAAAAAGACCTGAGACGAGGTCATAGAGTGTGACCTCAGGGATAAGGGACTGAATAGGGAGGCTGCCAGAGATCAAGCAGCGTGGAGAGCCATCATGTGACTAAGACCGACGCATGCAAGCTTATTGGAGCTTTTATAAAAGATACGATACGATCACAGTACAAAGCAACTGATTAAGCAGGAAATAACTTAGTGTAGAATCCGAATGCAGTATAGATATCGCTGGGAAATAAGCCAGGAAAGATGTGATAAACTATAGATTAGGTGGAAGGTATGGAAAACACAATCCACTGAGTGTCCACATATAGAGTCACATGGAAATTTATATTAGACCACCGCCATTAAGAAATAAAAGGACCTTTTAACATGAGGCAACGTAAGAACAAGAGAGAGAGAGAGAGAGAAAATAAAAACGAAACGACAATGGACGGTATAAAGATTCGTCGAAGTTACGTAAGGGTCCCCTACATTATGTGGGAATTTTCTTTATTGCAAGCCCCGCCCCCAATGCGGCGTCTACCTGTCTGCCTCTACCCATTTAAAACCCCTATGCCCAGTCAGCGACCCTCAGTGTCGCTCTTGGTGTGGTGGGGTGTATATCTGCTTCGCTTAGCTCATTGGCGCCAAGCCGTCTACCTCTACTTTCACATCTCGCCGCCATACCAACGGTTACCGCCTTAGTTACCCCAATGGTAGGTGGTAGTGTTGACGTGTGCCGCCCAGCTCCGCGGTGCCGCGCTGTCTGGTTATCCAGAGCATACCAATGCACACCAGTCTCGCACTGACAAATGAGGAAGTGAAGGAGCGTTGTGGTGTGGATATGGATGTGACAGAAAGCGTTAGGAGAAATACACAGTTGGGGTGTGAGCTAGAGGGGAGGGCATTGAAGTGGGAGGGGTTAGGGCACCACTGCATACCAGATGGAAGCGTCGGTGTAGTGTTAAATGGCCGCCTTGGTTTGAGTTACCCTAAAAACAGATCACGAGACAAAAACGCTTTCACTGAGCGACCGTGGATCTCCAGCTGAAAGTATATTGATGGTTAAATAGTAGTGATATGTACGTTGGTCTGCTGTAACATCACATATTAGTTCTGTAGTGTGTTTTTATGAGCAAAGTGCAAACACCAGTAGATTACATGACCTCCCCCCCTTTCCTTGCGCGCGCACCCCCCTCCCCTACACACATCTACACGCAAGCTAATCAGTTTCCACATCTTAAAGTTGTACAAACCTACCTACGTGCAAGATATACAAGGAAAGTTATTACGAAAAATGGTTATGGTCATCATCTTGCTCGTTCATTGGCGAGTTTCCTTAATTGGCCTCTGTGTGTGGTTTATGGCTTCTCTCTAGACTTGAAGGACTTGTATCTCAGTACTTGAAGCTTATTGATTCCTTGTTTTTTATACTGTGATAATTATAGGTCTTTCACAATAACCTGGCCCATTATTTTCGTCCTTCATACATATATCTCCTGGTCCATTTTCTCGTCCTTCATACATACATCTGCCACCCATTTCTGTATTACCTTCACCTTCACTTGGTAGATTTTTGTCCTGTATACCTACTTCGACCATCCATTTCTACTGTACACTCACTTTAAGCAGGTCCAAATTTACGTCTTCCATACAAACGTCACTTATCAGTCATTCAATCAGTCAGACAATCAATCTAACTGTCTACCTGTCTGTCACCAGATGCCTTAATCCCGTCAGGGGTGACCACAGATGAATCACCTCCATGTCACCCTTTCCTCCTCCATATGGCGACCTTCTCTGCAACTCACGCCCCCTTTTCTCACCTCAACCCTTCCTCTCTAACTTCACTCCCCTCCACAGTTTCTCGTATTGAAATAGATAATTTTCTGACCTGAAGTTTCCTTGTCTTGCTTCACTCCTATCCAAAGGCCTCTCGTATTGAAATAGTAATCCTCTCATCTCAAGCCCTCTCCTACATCTCTCGTCTCCAAAGTCTCTCATATTAAAGGCGATACACTTTCTTAGTATTCTGGTCCACCTTGGTCTCTTAAATTGGTCTCGGGTCCTCAAGGCCCAATCAAAAGCTGTAGGTGTTTCGTCTGGGCAATAAAACGATTTCTTTGAGACTTCCCTTCCAGTTTATTGTCTGTAAAATCTACCGTTCTTGAGTTTTCGGTGATACAATACATTTTGTGTTCTGGCATGACATATAAGTTAATTGTGCATCTTTTTTTTTTCTTTTGAGAGAGAGAGTGGGTGAGTGAGTGTGTGCGTGCGTGCGTCCTTTACCGCAGCATTTTGTAAGTAGAAAATGGAAAACTGACCAGTTCCCTTTCGCTACCTCAGTCCATGTAATAAGGTGCTGGAATTTCCTACCAGCCAACGGCATGGTATCACTTTTCTCTCATGTCATCTCAGTTTATATTTTTATTTTTATATTTTCCTTTTCCCTACTTTCATTTATTCTTTCCCCCATTTATATCCTCCACACTCCTACCTTCATTAATTCTTTTCCTCACTGTAATTTCCCTTATCATGCAAATCACTTAGGATCCTCGCAAGCCTGTACTTAGAGCCGGTAGCATCAGTGGTTATAATCATTCCAAGCAGGAAAATTGTACACTTGAAATACACAGCCTCTTCGACTTATGGTCCTCCTCATTATAAAGGGTGAGGCATAAGTCTGTAGGCATATGGAAAGGACGCATCTGAGGTTATCCTGTGTGTGTGTGTGTGTGTGTGTGTGTGTGTGTGTGTTCGTTATCGTGTTCGTGTTCTTGAGGCAGTTCTGCTTCATCACCAAACTAGCTCCCGTAACATCACTAACCAACACCGATGACTGGCACCTCAAATCACTACCTCCCTCGACCAGTGCCCAGTTATCAAGCCTCTTCCCATGTATGTTGCTGAGAGGAGAATTGGGTGATATTTTTATAGCCTCGTGACTGACTTGAGATGGCACAGTACTCGTTACCAACAGTGTATCAGGCGCCTTGGTCATAATTCTTAGTCCTTTCGAAGAGATTACATTTAAACGATTCAGTTTAGGTTTAGGATGGACTAACTTGCCTGCCTGCTTACCTGCCTGTGTGCCTGCCTGTCTGCCTACCTAATTACCTACCCACTTACCTGTGTGTCCCTGCATGCCTGCCTGTCTTCCTTCCTACCTACCTACCTACCTGTCTACACACACACACACACACACACACACACACACACACACAAAGGCTAGGGAGACATGTTTAAGGCTATTTAGTGATGAGATGAACCCCGTGATAAAACTAGCAAGGTTTTGTTTGGTGTGTCCTGCCCTCTGTTTCTCCAACCCACAAACCTGTTTATTTATTTCCATATTAAGACAAACCCCCCATTTACCATATAATTATCGAAGTTCCTATTTATTCTCTTAGTTATTATTTATCTTCTATCTTAATTATCCATAGACTACCCCAAAGCTGTCTCTATTACCATACTAATCAGATCCACCTCTTTCTCAGACACTCTTTCTCAGTGTAATTATTTACCCCAAAACCAATTTATTCTCCAGCTCAGCTAAACCCACCTTTATGTGTTAGTTTTATGTTTTTCCTTTTTAATATTAACTTGCCTTATTGTGAAACGTTTGGTGGTTATATGTGAAGACAAAGGATTAAGTAAGCAGTCCTAAACTCTGGCTGAGACAGAGAACGTTGATAAGGCAAAAGAATGATTATAAATGTATGTCGACCCAGCATCCTAGCCGTCAATTCTCCAAGCCTAGAGAGAGGGCCGAGGGAGCGCAGTGGTGAATGGAGTCAGTGTGGACCGCGAGTGAGCTAAGAGAGGACGGACGCCCCTGTCACTCCCTCCAGGGACAGAGTGTCGCGGCTGTGTTAGTGGTTCGGTTCCTTACTCTCCTGCAGAAGTCTTACCTCGAAGCCTCCTTCCCCTCGTTCACAAGTCTCAAAAGCCTCCTTGAGCACCTACAGCAGTATTTTTCCCCTCCTGCAAAAGTCTCAAAAGCTTCCTTGAGCACCTACAAGTCTCATTCAGTGGCCTACTCCTCCTCCAGAAGTCTCAAAAACCTGGCCTCTCGAGAGTGGGTTAGGCGCGCGACAGGTACGTGCTCGATGGCCCGCCTCACCGCACCTATTACAGTTGGTTGGGGCATCCCCCGTGGATTTTCCAGTGCCTGTTTTTTCTTTTGGAACCTTGGCCTCTTTTGACTCTACACTTACATGTGCAACTACATCCCTTCTCTTTTCTTTTGCTACATTTACATCTGCCAACGATGAGTGACTTCGTTGTGCCCACTCAATGCCTTTACTCACAACTTTATCAAGGGCATCGACAGGGCCTGTAAACTCTTGCTGGTCAAGTGTTGCTCTATACTGGGCAGGAAATACGTCGAGAAAGTTGTCCAAAGCATGGTACAAGGAACAGTCATAGTACCGAGGCTGCAGAGTTCCAATGCGTTTAGCTATACTAGTCAATCGCAGCCAGTATTCAACCAACCGTTCGCCAGGATTACGACGCGCATGTTTTAACGCATGAAATGTAGGTTGGAGAGTTTGTTCTGGGGACAGCAGCGTTGTGAGAATAGATTTAAACCGGTCCCAGTCATCATTGACCCTGATAATAAGGTCCTCAATGCTGTCATGTACCCCACCTAGAGTGTACTCCCGGACCACATCAAAGCGACCGGCAATAGTCCACCTAGGTCCCGTAGTCTTACTCTCTATGTCCTGAAGCCATTTGCTAAGGTCTGTTTCTAAGATGACACCAGGATATTCAGGTAATGTGGCAGTTCTACTTGCAGCAAAGCTCTTTAACCCTTTAACGCGGTAGACAGCATCCTTAGCATTATCGGCAATAGCCTGCGATAGTTGGTCGGACAGGGTAGCGATCCCTACTGCAGCTGCAGCATCAGCCATTTCGAACAGTACTTCGTCTGAGTCTGTGTCTGAATCAAAGTAATGAGCAAAGGAAATTTCGTCTGAACCACTGTAAGAACTAGAGTCGCTACTGAATTCCATACACGAGTGTAAGAACCTAGGTGTGGAACCGCTTAACTCAAAAGTTTAATTAAGCCTTAAATATCCCATTAAGCTGCCACCATTGGCGTGTCCTCCACTCTCTACTTACCCGAGGTATGTTTCGTACTCAGTCTCGCCAAGTACGGTGAATGGCCGCCACTAATGAGTATTGGTAGCGTGTGACAGTAGCAGCGGAGAGTGTGGAGACAAGCCCAGAAGGGACCTGTAACCTCGTAGGTTAGGGCAACAAGATATTAAATACCCCTTTCTGCCCCAGACTCCCTCCTTGACTTCCCAAAAATTAACAGTTCCACACTAAGGTTACAAAACACAGAAACAATTTTTACTTTAATTTTTAACAATCTGCTATAAAGTATTTACACTACTTCAGAACAAATTACACAGTTATAACATTAACTTATTATCCCGAGTCTCATCTCGACACAAGGGAAATTTCAATCACTTATTTACGACTTGACAGCAAGTAAGTACTTGACTTGATAGCCATATAAGGCTTCAGTGGTACCATCTGTCTGTCTGTCTGTCTGTCTCTCTCTCTCTCTCTCTCTCTCTCTCTCTCTCTTACACACACACACACACACACACACACACACACACACACACAAGATGCAACGGCATACATCAAAGGAAAGCCTGTATCTCAGTCGTATACGTATGCAAGATCATGATATTATTTTTCATACAACAATATACTCACCATCTTTAAATTGTAGAGTGCATGCAATCACAGCCCATATCTTGTCTTTACAAGATCCCTTCATGTACTCAGGATGAGTAATGTCATACAGCACTCTTTGTTGGCAGACAGCCTCTATAAGTTCCTCGGAGGACGACATCGTGAGTACTGTCAAAATGAATTGCTGTGCTGCACGTGTGCAGGAAACTGTGTTTCATAGACTACGTGGCGCAGGCTGACACAGGTCTGCACCTAAGCTGTGCTGCCCTGTGTGCCCACGTGCGCGCTTACATTTAAAATAGTGAGATGCAGTTTTCTGCCCTGCTCTGTGCTGCGTTGCCTGTGTCACCTGCGTCTCAATGTGCGCCCAGCCTACGTCGTAGCGTTCTATATGCTGCTTTCAGGTACTTCTGGCGTTCGCGACCCATTCTCCTATCGTCCCTCGCTCCATATTCGTCTGCCCCACATTCGTCTTCTTCCCTACTCCTCCTTTCTCTGCCTTCCTCCTCTCCCCCTCTACTCCCACTTGACCCAGGCCTCGGTCTGAAGGGGACGTGTGAGTAAGAGGTGGAGATGACGTCAGGAGCAGCGGTATCTGGGTGGGCGGCAAGTACATGATCGTTGCAAGCCCGACATACGGCCTAATAAAGTTTACGAGGGTAAGGTGACCCAAGGCTCCGGCCTTAGTACACCCCAGAGAGAGAGTTGCCCCAGTGCATCCCTCTCCTGCTGTTCTCCCCTACAGGAGCAACACCGCGCCGACAGTCTCTATATGTGGCGGGGAAGGAGTGGCCTTGTACGCCCTTCAGTTGCTTCTGGTCGGAAAGATCAGCTCCCGGCTACGGCCAGAGTACGTACCAGGGTAAAGAGCCCCTGCTATCGTACGTGTAGCTTTTCCCTACTACGGGAGCAACACCGCGCCGACGGTCTCTATACGTGGCGGGGAAGGAGCGGCCATGTACGCCCTTCAGTTGCTCTCTGTAAGACAGGTAGGCATCCGGCTCCGGCCGTGGCACTTACCAGGGTAGAGAAGCCCCTGAAGGTAGCCTCAGTACGTACTGGAGAGAGTGTGGCCTCTGTGCCCCTCACTCCAGCTTGTCCCCTACTACGGGAGCAACACCACGCCGACGGTCTCTATACGTGGCGAGGAAGGAGCGGCCTTGTACGCCCTTCAGTTGCTCCTTGTACGCCGGGTAAGCTCACGGCCACAGCCAACGTACGTACCAGGGTAAGGCGACCCAAGGCTCCGGCCTCAGGACGTACCAGAGAGGACACGAGTGACGTGAGTCCTTCTCCAGCCTCTTCCTCCCTGTGGGAGCCCTTCGTCACCACCCGGGAATATAGCCCCGGAGGTGACACTAGAGTGGTGGCAAGGCCCGATATCGGACCTACCTCCCACGCCTGGGAGATCCTTGTTCCCGCCCGAGTCCCGAAGGAGAAGCTGCCGCAGCCCAGCCCTGTCGGCGCCTCTCCCCCTAGGTGCCCACAGTCCCAGGACACCCAGGCCAGACCCACCGGCTCCCGACGAAGGCGATCCCGGCTCCCTCACTCCACGGAGCCAGAGACGACAGGCCCGACTACTCAGGCTGTTCAGCCCCAGTCCCGAGGGCCACCTCTCAGGTCGAGGCCCCCAGACAGGAGGGCCTCCCTGCACCACACCGACGAGTGTGACCCGGGCAGTGACTCCCCTGCGGGTAATCCCTTGCCCTCTGCAGGCCGGGTCCCCCTAGGGCTCTACCCTCACGCCCTTGTCACGGAGTGAACATTACCCAGAAGATACAGGTAAATAGTGACTCCCCTTGTGTCGAGAACAAATCGGGGAAAAGAACAGTGAACAGTGACTAAGTGAAGAACAGTGCAGTTACCAATAGCCCAAAAGAACTCAGTGTCGGCAGGACAGAGAATGAACCTTAGAGTAATTATCCAAGTCCCCCAATAAAAGAACTTTCTGTGAACGCATAAGGCTAGGGTGCGCGGGCCGGTCAAAAGCCTGAGTGTTCTTTTTTTTTTTTTGCCTATCGACCATTGAGGCCGGAGCCCCTGGTCATTAAGGCAAAATTATATATATGTATATACATTGACATATATATACATATATATACGAACATATATATACATACATACATACATACATACACACATCCATGCATATGAACACACACACTTTCATGCACACGTACAGACGTCGGAATAAGTTCGTTTCCTTTTCCGTGGACTAAGGTGTTTGTAACACTGCTCGATGGAGAGGTATCCCCTCCTCCTTCCTTCCTCATAGTCCCACACTCCCACCAAACCCACTCACTTTTCTCTCCGACCCCATAACCCCATCCGGTACCCTCCATACTCTCGCTCACAGCCAGGTACGAGTTTCTGTACTTGAAGCATCTCTCTGATTACGTGTAGTCCGAACAACTAATAAAGGAATACTACAGTACATATAAACCAAGTTAGGAAAAGATTTACTATATACAGAGAGAGAGAGAGAGAGAGAGAGAAATCTGCTGTGATTAAATGTTGCGGTAGTAGACACCTCTTTTACACACACACACACGCACACGCACACACACACACACACACACACACACACACACACACACACACACACACACACACACACACACACACACACACACACACACACACAGTTAGGATCTTAATGACTATGCAGCCCATACTGTGGAGATATTTCATGTTTGCCTGGGAATGCATATCCAATTCACATTTATTCTAGTGTAAGATCCTGCCGATGAATCCCTTAAACTTCTCTACTGTAGTGTTAACAACGTCCATGTTGAGTCAGTTCCATGTGGAGCAGATCTTGCACGTGAAAAAGTTTTCACGTAATTCTGCTGGTAAATTTTGTCATTTGCCGCTTCCAACCATGGTTGTGTGCCGAGTCCGTGTTAAGAGTATGCAACTTTCTATGTAATGATTGTGAAACCCATTCAGATTTTAAACACTTTAATGAGCTGACCTCGTAGTCAACCAGTTTGTACTAAAAAAGTCCCACAGCCCTCAGGCGAAACTGATACCTTAGTCTCCTGAACTCTTTTTAAGTCCATGTATGTCGACCAAAATTCCACAGTAACTGAGGAAGTGGCCGTATTAAGGAGATATAGACTGTGAGGACAATCTCTTTATTCCTAGGGAGAGAGAGAGAGAGAGAGAGAGAGAGAGAGAGAGAGGGAGGGAGGGAGAAAGAAAGAGAGAGACTTGTAATGGTAAGAACAATCAGGAAAAATATTGATTAAAAAAAGTGAGTGAGAGGAGAAACTGAAGCAGAGAAGAGGAAAACACTCAGGTGAAATAATGGAACAATGTTATAGAAGTGACGCAGGGACGGAAGCACACACACACACACACACACACACACACACACACACACACACACACACACACACACACACACTTTCTGAACATTTGTCGACCTATCTGTCTGTGCCTGTCTGTGTACTCCCCCCTCTCTCCATCTCTCTCTCTCTGGATCCTTTGTCTCATCCTCAGTTTCACTTTCCCTCCTTCCCCTCTTTATAGCAATCTGCTCAGTCTCTAGCTTCCTCCCTCTCTCTTTCCTTTCCGTCGTCTCTCTTCCCCTCTGTCACTCCCACCTTACATCACTCTTCTTTTTCCCTCCCTGTGTCACAGCTTTGTCTTACTTTTAAAATCTGTTACATGTGTTACCTTTTTTCATCATTACTCTCTCCGTATTTCTTTACTTGTACTAAATCCATTTCCTTCACTGCTTTCTTTCCCCAGTAATAACTGCATGCTCCTTTTTCTCTCTCCTTTCTCCGTCTCTCCCTGTCACCCGAAATGTCTTCTTCCATTCCGCTCTTCCCACTGTCTTTCCCTCCCTTCCTCCCTCCGTGCCCCTTCCCTTGTCGTCCCTTCTTAACATCCCCCGCCTCTTTCTTGCCCTAAAAATTAACCTATTTTCTTCCCACCCTTAATCTGTACTTTCTCTCCGCAAATTTCTCTCATTTTTCTGTTTCTCTCCCTCCCTTTTTACATGAATGTCATTCGTTTTACTCAGCCTCAATGCTTTCGTCTTATCGTGCTTACTTCTTTCCCCGCGTCCTTGCCAGAATAACACACTTTTTTCCTCGTCCCTGTTACCTTGCCCCCATTTCTAATTTTTCTCATTATCGTTCTCAGTATTCCGTTCCGTAGCTCCCTTTCCCACTTTCTTCTCTTGTTATCCCTGTTTCTGTGTTTGCTCCATTCCCATTTCCTCTCAGCTGTCTCCCCTTTTGTCTCTACTTCCCTGTCTCCCGGCCTTTCGATTCACATCTCCCTTTTCTCTTTCCCTTTCACACTGCTTGTATCTCACTTCACCTCTCACTGCCTCTTCTCACAATCTGTCTCTATTCTTAACTCTCGTTGTTCTCTCCTTGCCTCTCCCCTTTTTATTTTCTCCGTAACTGCCCACTCATTTCTCATTTTTCCATTCGTTTTCCCTCTCCGCCTGTCGCTGCCTGTCTTTTAACTAACTCTGTGTGTGTGTGTGTGTGTGTGTGTGTGTGTGTGTGTGTGTGTGTGTGTGTGTGTGTGTGTGTGTGTGTGTGTTCTTACCTAATTGTATCTTTACAGGAATGAGTCAAGCTCGTGTGTGTGTGTGCGTGTGTGTGTGTTCTTACCTAATTGTATCTTTACAGGAATGAGTCAAGCTCGTACTGTCCCGTGTCTTAAACCATATTTATCGTACATATCCTTAAATTTGTGAATTGTTTTGGCACACACTATTTCATTCGGTAGTGCATTCCATTGATCAATTGCTCTGTTTGGGAAACTGAATTTCCTTACGTCTTTATCACCTCTCTTCTTATGCAGTTTTTTGCAGTGTCCTCTTGCTGATGCTTCTCCATATGTTAAGTAATCATTTATGTCTATTTTCTCCTTTCCTGATATGCACTTATATAGCATTATCATGTCACCTCTTTTCCTTCTCTCCTGTAGTGTTGGTAGATTCAGTTTATTTAGTCTTTCTTCGTAGCTTAGGTCCCTTAAGCTTGGTATCCATCTTGTAGCGGCCCTTTGAACTTTTTCAATCTTGTCTATATGCTTTTTGAGATGAGGACTCCAGACTATTGATGCATATTCCAGGGTTGGTCTAATGAATGATGTTATTATCCTTCTTAGCATGTCTTCATTTATGTATGTGAATGCTATTCTCATATTTGCAAGCAGTGTATACATGTTCCGTACCTTCTCGCTGATGTGGTCAGCCGGAGATAGTCTGTTATTGATAATCACACCTAGGTCTTTCTCTCTTTCTGATGTGTATAGGGTTTTATTTCCTAACTTATAATCCCAATCAGGTCTGTGTGTGTGTGTGTGTGTGTGTGTGTGTGTGTGTGTGTGTGTGTGTGTGTGATGAGTAGTTTCCTCTTAGTACTGTCCACGGGCTCGTCATAGATGTTATTATTAACCCGCAGGGTGGTGATACGTATGTATGGGCCTTTATTATTTAATATTCTTATAGTGGACCAGACTTTACGTAATGGTGTTGTACGAGTCACCGTGGACACAAAGGACCGCCAGGAGTCACGTTTGGCCCTTCTTATTATTCTCTTGCCTCAGCCCGTGCCTGTTTGTATGCAATAAAATTTTTCTCAGTGGGGCTGACTATCAAAAATCCTGTATCTCCTATTGCGTTTTCTTAATGCTTGTCGGCAATCCGGCGTCCACCAATGTGCTCTATGCTTCGCCTGAACTGTAGAAGTCTTGGGAATAGCAGCCTCAGCTGCGTGTAATATGGAAGTAGGTATATTTTCGACCTTAACATCTATGGTCTCCCCAGATATATCTAAATTGGCGATCCTTGAGAAGGATCCCCAATCTGCTTTCTTATAGTTAAATTTTGGAGGTGGAGTGTCCGAAATGATGTCGCGTGTATAAGAAAGACAGATGGGTAAATGATCACTTCCCAAGGAGTCGTCGTAAGGATTCCATAAAAAATCTTGATGTATACCAGGGGAGGCCAAAGATAAGTCAATGGCCGAAAAGTTACCAGTACGATCATCTACACGAGTCGCTCTACCATCGTTCAGAAGACAGAGGTTGGACTGTAGTATTAGGTCGGCTACTTGCTCCCCACGACCATCAATCCTCAAGCTACCCCATTGATAGTGATGGGCGTTAAAGTCGCCCAACACTAACTTATTCCCAGGTAGATGTTCAACTAGTGAATTTAAAGCATCACTATCAATGGGGCCATGTGGAGGACAGTACAGAGAGCAAATAGACAGATACGTGTTTTTAAATTTCACTCTGCACGCGACCGCTTCCAGAGTAGAATTTAGAATCACTTCCGTTCGTGGGTGTGATTTGTGGGTGTATATGGCGACTCCGTGACCTTCATATCTTCTATACGAGTGGTAGTGTTTTAGCTGTGGAGGATCAGGGTGATCCTCCAGGCGCGTCTCCTGTAAACAAATAACGTCTGGCCTGTGTATTGACAGCAAGATTGCTATATTTGGTAACTTATTCCCGACACCTCTACAATTCCACTGTAATACAGTGAAAACGACGGTTTAAGATTTACGAGGGTGGCCAGTGCTCTAAGTTTTTTTTATGCCGCCCGCCACCAGGCGAGTGGCTACCGGGGGACCTTTCCCGGTGCTTGCTCGTGGAGATCTCCATATTCTCGTCAATAACAAGGCTCCCAGAATCCACCGAGGAAGAGCTATTCTTTCTCTCGCTCGCTGGACTAGGAGCAGGAAGGACATGAGGACGTGACTGTTTGGTGAGGGTGGTCAAGTTAATTTTATCTGACTTGTCAGGCTTCTGTTTTGGCCGCACTGACTGCGAAGGAGCAGCGGCAGCTTGAGAGTATGAAGTGGCAACAGGGATGTCTGTCAGAGAGTTGGAACGTACAGGAGGCTTAGACCGAGAGGTAGGGCGTGGGGCATGAGGAGCGAATGTAAGGTCAGTCTGTGTCTCAACGGTGCACATCACGGGACGGGACACAACCGCCGATGCATAGGAGATATTAGGCTTGGGAGTTGCATGCAACTCCTTCACCTTCTTCCTTGCATCGTAAAAGGAAATGCCCTCAGTTGCCTTCACTGTGCAGACCTCTTTCTCCTCCTTCCACTTGGGACAAGCCCTCGAGGAAGTGGAGTGAGCATCCTTGCAGTGAAAGCAGCACTCAGTCTCGGATGTACAGTTGTCAGCAGAGTGACCTACAGTCGCGCACTTGCCACACACAATGTTGGAAGCCCGACAAGCCTTTTCGTGGTGTCCATAGAGTTGACACTTTGCACAACGAAGGGGGTTCGGGATGTATGGTCTGACATTTACTATTTCATATCCAACTTTCACATTGGTTGGGAGAGATACCTTTCCAAAAGTCAAAACAACTGTTGCGGTCTTCGTCCTTATGCCTTCCGAAAATCTTGTGATGAATCTGGCCTCTATTACATCTTTGCTAAGCAAGTTCCTGTACGATTTCTTCCTCCTCCATAAGCACAAGATCCCTGCAGGTGATAACACCCTTGCAGGAATTCATGGCGTGCGGGATCGTTTTTTGGACATCGTGACAGTGGAACTTCCTCAGTTTCAGCAAATCCTTGACCTGAGCTGAATTCTTGGTTTTTACGAGAAGGTCTCCACTCGCAAGTTTTTTCACTTGTTCCACCTCTCCTGCACACCCATCAATCACCTTCTTGATGATGAAGGGATTGAGGCTGGACAGGGGAGTGGAACTAACCGCATGAATCATGACAAACTCGGCGTTGTGTATGTTAATGTCAAGACGGGTACGTGTCTGGGGCCGTTCAGTCTGGGGGCAGTCCGTCCGTGCAGCAGTCGGGGGTCGGTCAGGACTACCTCCCCCCCTGAAGGGGGGGGAGGCAGTAGTGGCGTCCGCCATAGTTACCACTTCCCCCGTGAGGGGGAAGTGGGAAGAAAGAGAACCACAACCAAGGGAGAAATTGCCCGGGAAAACACACCTAGTCTGAGATTACCCTCTCAAACCACTCTCGGGAGGACGCGCCTGTGTGTCACTCACCCCAGAGCGATCAGTGGGGGGTACACTCCAGAGGTGAGTAAGCAAAGGCAATCTCAGTAATTAGATATAGACACCTACTATATCTACTAAGGCCAGGGAGGAAAATGAGGTCTAGCTAACCTAACTTTATTGAAAAACGCCCTAGTGGCGAGTAAAAGGAAAAAGCTAACGCCGGTGAGGCAACCCTGCAGCTAGAGGAGAGCTCAGAAACACGTCTTCCTTCTCCACGACCATTCATCAAAGTCGCCTGAGTGTGAGTGTCGCCGTGACCAGGTGACTGTGTCAAGTGTCGCTATCCGCACCCTGTCTTATTTATAGTAATATTTCCCCTACAAACTCCCAATCTTGTTTATCCCCTTTGTGATCAGTTCAGTGTATATCCTGCCTAACAGTGACACATAGACAATACCATATATAATTCAAGATATCCCTGTATGAGCATTGTAGTGTGCACTGAGTGTAACTATATTTTGTGGTGCTGAATGTTAACTCTGTGTCTCTGTTCCCCTGTATCTCAAATATCACTCTGTGTTGTATTGTAACGGTTAGAATTAAGGTTATAGATGTGTTAAGGTGTACTGCCTGGTTTTTATGTCCTGTTCCTTTGTTGGTGCTTTACTTCCGGTCTAGAAAGAGGACCCCGCTTCAGTCGCTAGTGTTTTTAGGACGAGAAGTCGCCTTAAAAACACCAGCATAACACTGGTGGCAAGCGGTGGTTCTGGATCCGAGTAAAAGCACGGAGGAACGATAAAAGGAAACTTGTACAATGGCAGCCAAACATCACATTCAATTGCCGAAATTCAACCCGGACCAATGTAACATTGATGAGTACTTGGATATGGTTAAACTCCTCTTAGACATAGGGTTCGACTCAGACAAAGAAAAGATTGCAGTCACATTACCTAACCTGGGTAAAATAATCGCCACTGTCACTCCGCAAATCGTCCCGAGACTAAAATGGGATCAATTCAAACAAACTGTGAAACAGGCAGCGACGCCATCTCTGGGCACAGTTGTAGCCTTATCGCAACTAGACGCCCTCACATACGACGGAAGCCTCGATGACACCTTCATCCAGGCCAAGGTCCAAGGAGAGAATGTCTCTTCGTGCGCACATTCTGATGACGTCAGGTGGGAGATAAACGGGCGGCCGAAGGTGACTTCCGCTTTCTTGTAGGGTATACTGCTTTTTTTCTGAGGTAATATAATGTTATACAGCTTCGCCCCCAGAACTTTCAGCTGATCATATGATGGTTAAAGTGTTTTCCAATATTGTATAATTAACATTTCTACTAGTTAATGGGGATGTAACAGTTAACGAGAGAGAGAGAGAGAGAGAGAGAGAGAGAGAGAGAGAGAGAGAGAGAGATGGATTGGAGGAAAAAAAAATGATAGCCGTGATTTGGAGTCGGGGTAGAGATGGAGGGAGGGGAAGCGAGAAGGAAAGGAGAAAGGAAGAAATGAAGGAGAAAATGTGGAAGGCAGAGAAGGAGAGCAAGACGGGAGAGAGGGAGAAGCGGTAGGGAGGAACGGGAGAGAGAGAAAAGTGATTGGGCGAGAAGGAAGGGAGATACAGTATTTGCGAATGAAGTAAACGACGTGAGCGAAGAAAGGAAGAGAGTAGAAGGTATGGAGAGAGAAGAGAAGAGGAGGAAGAGGTGGAGGAGGGAGTTAGAAAGTGGAAGAAGAGGAGGGAGGATGAAAAAATTAGAAAGGGAGTTAGTGATGGAGGAAGAGAGAAGTGGAGAATGAGGAGGAGGGAGAGAGAAAAGTGAGGGAGGAGGAGGAGAAGAAATGGAGAGATGGACAGCAGAATGGGGGAAGAAAGGAGGAGGAGAAGGAGGAGCAGGTGGAAGATGGAGGGAGGTAATATCTGTACTAATGAAAAGAGAGAGAGAGAGAGAGAGAGAGAGAGAGAGAGAGAGAGAGAGTATAAAATAATGCTTTTCAAAGGAAGGGAGTGAGGGTATAGCTGAAGGGATAGATAGGTAGATATGAGGAAGAGTGAGAGAAAATGGAGGAAGGGAAAAACGGGAGGGCAGGATGGAGGGATGGAGAGGAAGGGATGGAGGGGCAGAGGAAGGAAAGTAGGTAATTGACTGAGGGTTAGAAAGATTGAGGGAACGGGTGAGGGAAATTGGAGGGAGAGGAAAGTAGGAGGAGAAGTGGGAGAGAAGGACAGCTAGTGGAGGGAGGGAGGCAAGAAGAATAGGAGATGGAGGAAAACCTTGAGGGAAAGTTGGTAGAAGAGAAAGAAAAAATGGAGCGAGGAAGGAAAAGATGGGCTGCGGTTACGGGAGAGTGGAGGGATTCGCTAGAAGGATAGATAGTTGGATGGAAGGAGTGAGGGAGGGAATACTTGGAGGGATGGAGGGAGTGGATGAATGGAAAGAATTAGGGAGCAGTGAAAGGCGGCAGGGAGTGGAGGAATGGAGAGAATGATGGATGAGTGGAGGGAGAGAGGGTATAACGGAGGGAGGGAGAGAATGCATAGAAGGATGAAGGAATGGAGTTAGGGAGTAACGGAGTGAAGGAATAGTGGAAGGAGGGAGGGAGTAGTGGAAGTTAAAAAGTGAGGGAGTGATGGAGGAAAGGAAAGAGGGAATGGAGGAAATAAAAGAAAAAGGGAGTACTGAACGAAAAGAAGGAGGGAATAGAAGATGTGAGAGAAAAAGCAGCAATTGAGGGAAGGGTGGACTACTCCGTCACCGCTGCGTACCCGGGCACAGACGCAAAAACCCGGGAACAACTCATATTCCACAAACTCCTCAGGACCCTCCCCGGTTTCATTAAAAACCACTTCATAATACATGAACCGACGGGAGACCTGGATAAAGAAATCAACCTAATAAGGCGCCTTCTAGCCGTCCACTCCTCCCCCAAACGCATCGGGAACATCAAGCAATTCCCCACGGATCTCATCCCTGTAAATCCGTGGGAATTATCTCCTTGCTGCCCTGAGTGCCCAATCCACGACATTCGTGAACAGCTAAAAGTTGCCCGGCGCAGCAAAACAACACAAGAGCGCTTACAAGCCTCCCCACCGTACGCGGATTGCCGCAAGCCTCAAAGCAGGAATGCAAGACGAGGAAGGCACAGAAGGCGTCCCCCCAACTGCCCCCGCATCCCACCGTAATGACGAGGGCCACCTCACATCTCCCCCAGTCCACGACAAGGGGAAACATCATCTTTCCTTTTCCTTTCCTCTCACTATCTCTTCTATTTTGCCCTCCCCTATTCCTAACCTTCCCACCTCACACACCACTTTCTCCACTACTACCGCCTCCCCCCTTCCTATTCCTCCCCAACACAAAGCCTGCCTCCCCCTTCACAGACCTCCTAGAACCCTTACCTCATCTTCCCCTAACCTACTTCCCAAAACCGCCTCCTCCTGTCTACTCCCTCCCACCTACCACCCCACACCACCCGCCACCATCACTTCCCCGCCACTCATTTTTCCCGCCAACACAGCCAACTCATTCGCCTTCCCTATCACACCATCCTCCTCCTCACTCTCACCTGCCTCTCTTTCCTCGCTCACCTCCCCCACCCCACCCTCAACCTCACCATACCCACAAACCCCTTCCCCCACTTCACCCTTACCTGACCCACCACCACCTTCCTCCGATTCTGATCCTTCACCAACCTCACCTCCGCCTGCATCTCCTCCGGCTACCCCACCTCCTCCAACCCACCACTCTCAATCACCGCCCGCTACGCCCACCACCAGCACCGCACCACACCACCCATCACCAACTCCCACCTTCACCGCCGCGGAAACAACCACCACCACCACCGTACCACCACAACCAGAGACGAAAATTGAGAGGGTGCTATAGCGCCACCACGACCGCCCACCTGTCAGAATCCGAGGGACCCCCCACCTTCTCCGCCTCCTACGCCGGACTGACCACCCATCCTCCCTCCGGCCCACTCTCAACCCCCATCAGGAGCCCAACACCTTCACCACCCACTGGGTCAGCCTCCTCCAACACCTCACCCCGGCCCACCAGACATCCACCTCCACCACCTACCACCTCCAGTCACGGAGCGGAGGGTGGTAAAATGCCCGCCGTGCCCGCCGCCGGACCTCCCACCTCACCACCCCCCACCCCACCACCGGGCCGCCAACGCACCACCACCCCAGGAGGATACAACATTGGGGTTAGTGACCCCGATCAAGAGGGTCACCAGGACACTAAAATCCTGAGCCCCTGTTCCCCGCAACCGCCCCAACACCAGGTGACCAGGGAAAGGCAACTACCTTGCAGGCGGGACAACCATCGTCAGAAAAGGGGTGGGACTGAACTAGCTTCAGTCCCAGGTAACACCGTATTGACGGCAATTGTTACACCCTCTAGGGCAGGAGGCCCAAGGGCAGGAGGCCCAAGACTACGGCCTAATAAAGTGTACGAGGGTAAGGCGACCCAAGGCTCCGGCCTTAGTACACCCCAGAGAGAGAGTTGCCCCAGTGCATCCCTCTCCTGCTGTTCTCCCCTACAGGAGCAACACCGCGCCGACAGTCTCTATACGTGGCGGGGAAGGAGCGGCCTTGTACGCCCTTCAGTTGCTTCTGGTCGGAAAGATCAGCTCCCGGCTACGGCCAGAGTACGTACCAGGGAAAAGAGCCCCTGCTATCGTACGTGTAGCTTTTCCCTACTACGGGAGCACCACCGCGCCACATTAACACTTTTCGATTTTCATCTTTCTTCCTCCAGACGATTTTCTTCAACTCTGGAGAGAAATTTCGTACTGGAGGGGTTAGATAGAGTCACCATCAACCCCTTCACTACGAGGGGATCTCCTAAGCTGAATAAAATCGTCCGGTTACCTAGAACAAAGTAACTAAGTCATTCTCTGTCTGAAGGGGTTATTGTGTCTGTCCCATCATCCCGAGAGGGTTTCTTTAAGCTCCAGGAAATCGTCTAAAGGTAGCAAAGTGTAAATATGACGTCAGAGCTTGGTCTAGGCGCAACAGATCGAATCCCGGAGGTGAACAAAGGTTTTTATATCATATAGACGTTTTATATTTTATATTTTGCAACTTTCAGAGGCATTTACTCAGCTTTAGGAGTCTTATGGATAGGCTTAATCAAACGTATCGAACCTCCCATGTTAGAAAAAATAGCTTACAGAAATGCGTCCTCTTACTGAAGGGACGGAATGGACAGATCAAGTGACTAAGATATTGAATTATGTATAAGACTGGTTTTGTTGTTATTTCTATTATTATTATTATTATTATTATTATTATTTCAGGCAAATGTCCCAGGCTTCTAGACTGGCTGACTAGCGAATGTTATTAAGTCTCCCGTGGCTCCGTGCTCCTTCCACTCAAGAGCCTGCACTTCACGCATTCCCCTCACAAGATGGCGCCACCGCTGCATTCTTGCGAAGACGAGAGGTCAAGAGGACGACACTTGCTTTTTGTTTGTTTGTTTACTGTAATTGCTTAAAGTTGTGATCCCTCCAACTTGAATGCTCAGTTGTAACTATAGATAACTAGAATACGATGCTAGTCACGAAGAAGGGCTATGAAAAGATACAGAGCTCGTAGTATTGGCTGAATGAATCACTCTTGCGTGATAATCAAAGACGGTGAATAAAACCCACACTTGTAGACGAAGAATATAATTACCAAACAGTTTCGGTGGACACTGCCACCATCTTCAGTGGTCAAGATAGTGAGAGGGAGTGACATACTGATTATACAAGGGTTCCTTTTTATGCCTGTGTATGTGTGAAAGGGTGGGGTAAAGGTGAGGTGGGGTGGGGTAGATTGTAAGCGGGGATTAACCCAAGGGGGATTTTGAGGGGGACATTACCGGACAGGTCAGGTGTAATTCCTATCTGACCTTACCTGTGTCGTAGCAGGAAGGGTGGGGTAAAGGTGAGGTGGGGTGGGGTAGATTGTAAGCGGGGATTAACCCAAGGGGGATTTTGGGGGGGACATTATCGGACAGGTCAGGTGTAATTCCTATCTGACCTTACCTGTGTCGTAGCAGGAAGGGACATGTCCCTTCCTGCTACGACACAGATAAGGTCAGATAGGAATTACACCTGACATGTCCGGTAATGTCCCCCCCAAAATCCCCCTTGGGTTAATCCCCGCTTACAATCTACCCCACCCCACCTCACCTTTACCCCACCCTTCCACACACACACGCATAAAAAGGAACCCTTGTAGTGTCACTATGTCACTCCCTCTCACTATCTTGACCACTGAAGATGGTGGCAGTGTCCACCGAAACTGTTTGGTAATTATATTCTTCGTCTACAAGTGTTGGTTTTATTCACCGGCTCGTAGTATTTTTTTCTTTTAACTAAGATACATGAAATAAGCTGCAAAAATACGAGCTTACTTAATGTAAATGAATTATAGTACGTTCAGGATGGAGGGAAGGCATTTTGTATTTTGTTTGTGATGTTATAGTGCAGTGGTTCCCAACCTTTTTGGTCCTGTGGCCCCCCGAGAAAATTATGAGAAGCTCCATGGCCCCTGTATAACTCAGATCGTATATTTATATATTTTTAATCTTTGATATTGTGCAGAAAACGGTAATTACCCCAATATACTTAAGGCTAAACTGGCACAGTAAGGTATATTTCATACTTGATTTCTGTCAGGTTTTACCCAGACCAAATAACTTATAATATCTTATATTACCAATAAGGCCCATGGCCCCCCAGTCAATGTCCCATGGCCCCCTTGGGGGCCATGGCTCCCAGGTTGGGAACCGCTGTTATAGTGTCTCTCAGGATCCTAGGATCCTGTCTCGGCTGAACCAAATTGTCTGGCGTCAGCTGGAACATGATGCTAGAGTTATGTCGGTCGTGAGGGGGTTAATGGTGACGGTATTGACACTGTCAGGCTCCTATGACTCACTCAGTCGAATAAAATCGTCTGAGTCAGCTGAAATGGGGTACTAGAGTTGTCCCGAGCATCACTCAGGGGGTTAAAATCCTAACCCTCTGGTGCTTGGGACAACTCTAGTATTCCATTCCAGCTGACAGACGTTTTTGTTCGGCTGAGTGAGTCATAGGAGCCTGACAGTTACTACACTCACCCATAACCCCCGCATGACCGGCATAACTCTGGTATATCATGTTCCAGCTGACGCCAGACAATTTGGTTCAACCAAATTGTCTGGCGTCAGCTGGAACATGATGCTAGAGTTATGTCGGTCGTGAGGGGGTTAATGGTGACAATATTGACACTGTCAGGCTCCTATGACTCACTCAGTCGAATAAAATCGTCTGAGTCTGCTGAAATGGGGTACTAGAGTTGTGCTTGGGACAACTCTAGTACCCCATTTCAGCTGACTCAGACGATTTTATTCGACTGAGTGAGTCATAGGAGCCTGACAGTGTCAATACTGTCACCATTAACCCCCTCACGACCGACATAACTCTAGCATCATGTTCCAGCTGACGCCAGACAATTTGGTTAAGCCGAGTGGGTCTGGGGCCTGGGGGGCACTAGATGAAAATATCCAAAAAATATTAAAAGGGGGGGCTATATCAATTTTTTTTCACAGGAGGTATACCAAAATTGGACTTTTTAATAAAACCCCCTCCTCTCTCACTCCCTGTGTTTTGTATATACCCTTCTCTGTCTGCCTGTGGTATGTCTGTGCCCCCCTCTCTGTGTGTGTGTGTGTACGTGTCTTGTGTGTGTGTGGTGTGTCTACTGTGTGGAGGTGGCTGTGTGCGTGTCTTGTGTGTGTCTACTGTGTGGAAGTGGCTGTGTGCGTGTCTTGTGTGAAGGTGGCTGTGTACGTGTCTTGATGTGTGTATGTATGTAGTAGTGCGTGTAAGTGTCTTGGTGTGTGTGTGTGAGCTGGTGTAAGTATGGGGTCTTGTGGTTTTAAGGAAAGCCTGCTACGCAAACTTCCCTCAGCCACATTTTAAAGAAACCTCTATCACACCGGGATTTGAACCCGGGTCTTCCTGATTACCAGGCCAGCACCATGCTAACCCTGCTACCGCGGCCCCACAGGGATAGCGGCTAAAACTTCTACTGTATTTTATTTCTTTACATGTTTACAAAAAATGGGAAATTGGACAACATGCATAGACTAAACTAAATTTTCATGTACCTATTAATGTCGCTTTAGGAGGAGATATCTCGAAATTTCCTGAGCTACTTGGAATACCTAAGCCTGCAGTTTAATGCTAATCATGAACAAGTGCAATGGAAGGAATATAGAGCAGTTGCTACTTATATAAAGGGAGAAAGTAAAAACTGCAACTTAGTCCGCTATCGAACGGCAGGACTTAAACGATTAACCATATATTACATAAACTTAACACACTGAGTGACACAGAAACTAAACATATGATACAAATTCTTTAATGAAACGTATAATGAGAGTACAAATGACAAAATATACACTGCACAGGAAGACAGTACAGTACTCATTGGTCATACCTTCGGTGACAACTCTGAGAATGAAAGCCTGTCTGTTGTACCGATTTATAAACGGAAGAGATGAATCGCTAAATTTGATCCACAGTAAAAAATAATAATAATAATGAATACATAAAACATTAAAGACAAACCATATTGACTACATGTCCACCCTAAACTGACAAAAACCTGGCATCTCTCCACCTTGAATGCTGAGCTGTTTCTCGAGATAAAGACTAGATTATCATGCAAATCACAATGAAGATCTATGGGGAGGATGCAAAACCATAATACTGTCTTATTCTGCCACTTAGATACAGGAACTAAGCAGCAGAAGGACTAAAATTTGTCAAGGTGAGCCAACTACAATGACACAGATGAAGTCTGAGATTATATAATGTGTAATCATGAACTGATTGCATCATTCAGTAAAGATTACAAAAGGAAAAGCTATCAAATCTGAAAGTGTAAGTACTATACAAGATATGATTAACCTTGTACATCCATATTCTGAGATATGCTTCCTATATCATAGCCTACACATAAATTCATCCCCCTCAACAGTAATGGTATATTCCTGCTGTCTCCTGACTTCCAATCAACTTATGAAACCTCTCTCCTAATTACAGTACAGTAATATGTTAATGAAGGCTGCTAGTAATTACCTTCAGTATGATAATTCTTATTTAAAGGTAGCAGCAATGGTTAATGAAGGATGTAAGGTATGCAGTCCTTCCAGTTCAATATACTATATCTCCAATCAGGCTTTATCCAGTGTCTCTCCTACACATGTTAAAGAATGTCATATGGGACGTTTGAAAAGTCTCTCCTATGCTGATTAACATAGTTTAAAGGTAACAAGAATGGCTTAATGAAGCCTGTCCCTAACCCCTTCAGTCCAAAAGCTATCAACCTTTAATTACTTTCCTACTGAACAGGTTCCTGAAGGTTGTAATGTGACCCTTCCAGTTTGAAAAGTCTTACCCAAGCTGAATAACAGTCTTAAATTAGCAAGAATAAAGGCTAATCATTGGAGCAGTTTGTGCCCTGTAATCCAAAAGATGTAGTTATATTCTCATTTTACTATCTATTTCTACCACCAGACCATCATATCTAACTTGAGACAGACAAATAGTACTGTATTAAAGGGATTAATGGAGGAAGAACAGGACTGAAGAGTATTGTATCGGTGCTGTAATAAGAAGGGGTAGATTGAATGATGGGGCATGTTGAAAGGATGGAGGATGGCAACTGGACACAGAAAATGGCTTGGAACAAGGTCATAGAGTGTGACATCAGGGATAGGAGGCTGATCACAGAGGTTGCCAGAGGACTAATCGCAGCCAGCTAGGACCAATGGACCACATAGCTCTGAAGGGCAAGGAGAGACCTCGTATACGCTACCCTGGTGGGGGCTCGAACTGTCAACTTTATGGTTGTGAAGAGCAAGCGCTACTACTGAGCTACTGCAATCGAGCAACATGGAAAGTCGCCATTAGGTGAGCAAAGCCAATGCATGCAAGCATGTTGGAACCTTCATAAATGATACAATATAACCCCTCAAGTTCAAAGTCTCTCCCATGCTGAATATCATCTGAAGGAAGCATGAATAAAATCAGTTCATCTTTCAAGTGTGTGGTTAAAACTGAAATCCATCCACCCATCCATCATCCAATCCTACGTTGCCCCATGAGGCGTGTAGGAGCCCGGGGCTAGGCAGTTGGTCCTGACATTTAAGATGAGAGAGACCAACCTCACTCATCCCTGAGAAGCATTACGTGAGCAATAAACCCCAATCATCCCTTGAATATGAACCTTCACCGGCTTATGTTTTCCTGGTGTACAGGAAACCACTTGGCTTGTCACTCAGTGTAAAGTCACCCACAGGCAGAAGGAAGAGGAAAGAATGAAGGAATGCAAGACAGAATTGGGAGTGTAAAGTCACCCGTAGGCAGAAAGACGAGGAAAGAACGAAGGGGAAAAAACTGAAATAAAATACTTAATCCATGAGTCTTTGCATCTGGTATTGTATTTTAATCCTGTTAATTCTAAGTAATATCATTCAGCTTAGGAAAGAGTACATGAACTGGAGTGGCTAAAGCCTTGATCTACTTCTTTACTACTTGGAGACTCTTCCAAAGGAGATTAAACTTGCTTACTGGCCTAGTTCTACCAGAGGAAACAATGGCTAATGGGGTCTCTGAAGATTATTAAAACTGTCTACAAGTTATTTTTTCTAGCCTGAGAGATCTCCAACCCTTTCAGATTAGTTGATGGCAAGTGTGGCAAGACTGCACAGATGATAAGACTAGTAACCAAGGAGATATCATATGAAGAGAGACTGTGTGAAGGGAACTCCTAAGGTGATCAAAATTGCCTACAGAGCATTAATTCTATCCTAACATAAATTCCTAATCTCTTGTAATTGAGCTGATGGCCAATTGTTGTTAGACTGGCTGTCAGTATGAATGGTAACCCAGGAGACTTACTCCTTCCTTACAACTATGACTCATTCTAAGCAACCACAAACTGGTATTTGAATTGTATGAGTGACCCAGGTCCCTCATATGAAAACAAGTTATGTCATTACAACCGTCTGAATGTATATGTGTGGGTCATTTCACTAACCATGATGTACTGTTGATAGTTCTTTATATATTTTCTATCTATCTATCTATCTATAGCCCGACGCCCTAATCCAGCAAAGGGTGGCCGCAGACAAAACACCTCCAAGTCACTCTGTCACCCACCATTTGACTCCCCTCCCCCCAACTCACCTATTTATTTTTTCTTACCTGTTGCTGAATCATACCTCAACCTTCTTTATATTGAGAATTAGGTTCTGGTTGATACTGGAGAGGGATGCCTCACATGGTGGCACCAATATCACCAGGCAATAGAGCTGGCTATATTCTATCTATCTATCTATCTATTGCCAGACGCCTCAATCCCGTTTGGGGTGGCCACAAACAAATCGCCTCCTACAATAAAACTCCTCTCTCCATATCGACTATTGAGCCAGAAGGGTCATATCAACCACACATAAGCTTTGAGGTAAAACAGGGTGAATTTCATGAATATTAGTAACTCATACAGTACTATGATTATCTGATTAAATGCTGGAAGTTTTATGCAGAGGTTCATTGGCAAATTTTGAGGAAAATGATGACCAATATCATATTTAATCTACCATTATTAAATTACGCCATGGCCCAAAAATGAACTACATAACAAACTCCAATCGCCAAGTAATACAGGCCATGACACTGAATTATATAATGAAATGGAATCAAGAAGAAATGGCTTTTAAAGGAAACAGCAGCATGAAGAAATGTTACATAAAAGACATTACTAAAAGACCTTTAAATTGAACAGTAAGTGAAATACAGTCAGGAGGTAGAATGATTGCCTCAAACATGTCAAAACTTCTGAAAATTGATATAGCTACATGATACAGTAATTCTGAAGGGCTTATGAGAAAATTCTCTTGTGGCCACAGGGAATGGGGTACAAGATTTATTTAACTCCTTCAGTATGATGGGACCCTCACTCTGTCTCAAAGCCAATGCCTGGCAGATCTGATCTTCTGAATCACAGTGGCTTAATGAACTCTACTTGATTTAACAGAATTAATATACTCATTCTAACTTATTTGCTTTAACCTACAACACCCAACTTACTGTACTTAGTTTAACCTACTAGACTTAACTTACTACATATAACATTTAATTTAACCAGCTCAATATTACCTCAGTTTAATCAATTCTAACTTACTTTAATTCTTATGGGGTACATGGGGTTAAGGGCTATAAATCTTATGAGGGATTCACAACAGCCTTAGGATCAATTTCATAACTAAGAGACATGGGTTAAATTCAGTTCTCTCTTCTCCTCGTCCAACTTGTAAAAAACAAATCACAGCTATGGCAGAAAACTGATCATAAATCCACCTAAAAGTATATACTGTACAATTTTTTTATACTGTATCATACATTTAGCCAGTCCTCTCATAAGTCAGGGATCACGCTAAATTATCAGAACTTTTCCCATATCAGGCAGCAATGTTTGAAAATATTACAAACTTTTCCATTCAACTCATACTGTAAATCAGGAGAAACAAGATCAGATCAGATATACATGAACCAATGGTCACTCTGCCATTAAATGTCTGGACTGAAAACACTAGCCTCGTACTCCTACGCTTCTCAAGGGGTACTAAAGGACTGCATAAGATTATTTTTTTTTACTGTCATGAAACAAACTGATAAAATACACTGCTGATAAATAACACCTTTTTTCCTGTTAAAATTGCTTGTCATTCTTCATAAAGTTGCTTTGTTCTGTTGTTTTAGATTTGCCTTTGGCTTTTTAGCCCTCCTCATGACTCTAACACATCTCTAAGGTACTTCACTTAAAGCAGAAATTTGCCTGCATGCATCCCAGACTTATAAAGAGGATTTATAGCCATATTATTACAACTAAGAGTGCAATGTTATGGATAAGGATCATCAAATGATAATTTCCAAGCCATGTCATGGTGACATAACATATCCGATCCTTCTATACTGATGCTGACGACACCCTGTAATGTGGGCTGCAAGTTGATTAATCTAACAAGTACAGGTGTTCTATACTGTACATGTCTATTTATGGCCAGATACCTTAATCCCAGAAGGGGTGGCCACAAATGAACTGCCTTCATGTCACCCTGTCCTCTGCCATCAGGCTGCCCTTTCTCCAGCAGATACCCCATCACTCGTACAAATTTGGGGTTTTCTGATGCTTCATTCAGTTTTAATAATATGGCTCTGACTGCATGAACATTGCTTGGATATTACTTAAACATTAGTATTTCATAAAACCACATCTAGGCTCACTCTTCCTGACCCCCAACCCCTCACAGCATATATGGTTCCCAATAAATATCTGACATCTGTGCAAAAAATGTACATAGGGTTAATAATTCTTATATTTCAATGGCTGAACCTAGTACTGCTTTCTAGTTAACTCCTGATGATTAATGTGAACCTTAGGCCATTTTCCCTAAGGCATTAAAACAGATTTGGCACAGGACCAGCATAAAATATTCATGATCATCATCCTAACCCTAATTCCCACACAGAAGCAAGGTAGGATCCAGAACCAAGGAAATTGAAACTATCACACAAGTATGTGAGCTGTTGTCATCATCATCATCATCACCATATTCATCCTCACTATAATTTCCACCTAATAGATAAGGTGGGCTGCATTAATAATAAAAATAATAATCAAAGTACAAAGACTATCAACAGTATTACATTTGCTTTTATCATTTTGAGGGACTTGGCTATGCCTCCACATGCAAGCCTTTAATAACCTGTTGATGGCATCTACAGTATACATGTACTGTAATGTGTTTAACCTAACAAAGATCCCTAAACCTTTTCAGCTCAGTTGATGCTTGAATGTTGTCTCTCCCCAAACTATGACAACTGCATAAATTGGGTTGAGTTCCTATAGTGTGTTTAGCCTAACAAAGATCTCTCAACCTTTTCAGCTCAGTTGATGCCTGACTGTTGTCTCTGCCTAAACTACGACAACTGCGTACATTTGGTTGAGTTTCCTGCCTGAGTGTCGTGTTCAATTAACAAATCCAGCCTATCCCTAATGAACAGATTTTAGTTTTGTACAAGAGATATACATGTATAGCAGTCTTATCAAGTACTATGACAACTGTGTAACTGTGGCTCTCCATCTGGGATTGTTATGCAAGGCCAGGTACCAGGATTCTGTTCCCACACCACTCACATGGTAGCACCTACCAGGGATAATGTTCCCAACCATCTACCACCTAACGAACTACCAAGTGGATGTCTAGTGGAACGGAACTATTATTCAAGCATTCAAAATCTTAGCTTCACCTTACAGTACAAAAACCTATACCTAAGACCTAACTGAACAACACTTATTAACTATCAACATCATGCCCAGTACAATGGGACAATCATTCCAGCATCCAAACTCCTAACTTCACGATACAATGCAAAAACCTTTAACTCAACCTAACCCCTTCACCATCAGGCTATTCTTCTAAGATGAATTAAATAGTTTGGAAGCAGTAAGAAAAAATAATATAGTAAATTTTACAAATGAATATACCTTTCAAGTACAGTATAAAGGTTGTGGAGATTTCCTAACACCTCTTCTTTAGCAATTTATTCTATACACCTTAACACCCTCTTAAATTAGTTGATAAATTTTGTGGAAAAAAAAAAATAATAATATAAAATATACATAAGAATGTTTATATGTACTGTACCATCATCCACTCACTTGATGTAGTGCTGCCTACTTCTTCCTTAGCCTTTGTCATTCTTTTTCTGTGCCTCCCCTCCTCTCTTCCTATTTCTCCCATCTTTCCTGTCACTTCTTATTGCTTTTCTTTCCTTTACAGGTGGCTTTACATTGAGTGACAAGCCAAATGGTTTCCTGTAAGTCAAGAAACCATTTACAACGCTGGGTGGTAACCATATAACCAAACCATACGTGCTCCCTACGTGTGAAGAAGTGGGTTGGTGGAGGGTTAGTGCCCCTCCCCTTAAAACAAATAACTCAAAGTCAAATGGCCACCCCTTAAGGGATTATGGTGTCTGGCAATAGACAGATAGACTGTGCTATAATAGAAAATAATAATATAATACTGTAATTTGGTTTTACGCCAGGTATCCCCGAAGGGCTAAGGCGTTGCCCCTGGGTAGAGGACTCTTGGACTGGAGCGTGTAGCATTTTATGACCGGATGCCCTTCCTGATGTCTACCAAAGACTCTTGGGTGGATTCAATCCTCCGACCCTTCGGTCAGTGCGGAGCATTCTAACGCACTGAGCCATGGCTGCTAGCAATATGTAAAGTAAATGAGTAAGGAAGAGGTGCCAAGAAATCTCATATGAACTAGTGTCCCCCAGTGCACTGAATTAGTTAGTTGAAGAACATGATGCAAACAGCCTAACTGCTTATTTACACATACAAATATTCATCATAACATATTCTAACATCATAGTACTGTACACTGTCCAACAGCAGACATGATATTTTATACCAGTAATGTGATCCTTCCAGGGATACGAGACTCAATAGGGAGGCTTCCAGACATTGAGAAGTGTGGAGAGCCATCATTAATTGGCCAAGGACAATGCATGCAAGCATGTTGTAGCCTTAATATATGATATGAAAGGACCAGGCGCCTGGTGGTTTAGTGGGTAATTATTGTGCTCCAGTCGGATTGAGCCAGTGAAGGTTTATATCCTAGGGGTGGTTGGGGTTGATTGCTCATGTAATGCCACTCAGGGATGAGTGAGGCTGGTCACTCTCATCTTAAAAGTCGGGACCAACTGCCTAGCCCCGGGCTCCTATGCTCCTTATTGGGCAATGTAGGATTGGATGATAGATGGATGGATGAAAGGACTTTGGGCTATGTTTGGTGTCCACTGTTTAGTAACTCTGCAAGTGTATTCTGATCATTACTTGTTCGCTTTAACACAAGTCTGCCTAAGGAGTCTTTCGTACTGTACACATGGTGCTAAGAGGGACTCTTTCGTGTGGTGGGACTGATATAATCATGTGGGTTAACTACAGTACCAGGTAATACAGGTAGTTATAAAAATGTTTGGCAGAGTATGCTGGCCTACCCTCTATGTTAGTGACACTGAAAAATGTCAAGGGGGAGCTCCAGCTCTCCCTATCACCAGCTTTTCCACCTTCCTTGAGAGTACAGTACTGCCCTCACAGGCTGGTACCATACTACAGCCTGCTCCCGATAATAATTATTTAATAATAATACAGTAATTATAATAATAATACTAATACTAATAATAATAATAATGCAGGTGGGGAAGGCACCAGGTGTGTCTGGGTTGACTGTTGAAACACTGAAAGCCTCAGGAGATACAGAAGCAAGGTTAGTAAATGACATGATAAATACGATTATAACCGAGTGTTTGTCCCAGATGATTAGCTGAAGAGTGTACAGTAATTGTAAATGTCTACAAGGGGAAGGGTGATGCCCTGGAAAGAAGAAATTCGTTTCGTTTCGTTTTTAAAGGCTCCAACATGCTTGCATGTGTCGGCCTTGGACACCTAATGGCGGCTCTCCACGCTGCACGATCCATTGCAGCCTCCCTGTTCAGTCCCTTAACCCTAAGGTCACACTTAATTATAGAGGCATAAAGTTTTAGACCAGAAAATGATGGTAATGGAGAGAGTTCTAGAGGGTATGTACTGTCACCTCTGCGATCCAGACTTTTACATGGTCAAAAGGGGTAGAAAACAAGTCACTATTGATGACCAATGTGTGATGAAACAGTCAGGAACTCAGATTGATGGACTCTCTCCCATTAACGGCCTCTTCAGTTGCGTTTATTACATTTCAAGTGGCCAAGTTAAGAGTGGTACTAGGCCAACCCAAGCCCAACCTTCGCAGTTTCCCAGAATGCTTCTAAGCTGTACATTAATAAACTACTAGGTAAGCTCTACACCACCAGTTCTCAAGGGTTATACAAACAATAAGGTTCGAGTGGGAGGGAATGTGTATTAACAAGACCAAAAAGTAGAAATCTTCCCCAGGTACTTGCTTTACAGATTAAACATGAAGCAGTTGGCACATTGTTTGAAAAATATATACCTATATGGTCCTAATATCAAATGCACAAAACTTAGCTCCTCTGTTCCAGTCCAATGTGTTTATTCATAATTGTCCCTCTGACCTTGACCTCCACACTTGGGACCTTGACTCACTCACTGGTGCTTAGACCTCCACACTTGAACTATGACTCCCTCAGGTACTTGGACCTCCACACTGGGACCCGCTAGAAGTTAATATGAATAATGAATAACTATTCCTCCCAATGCAAGTAATCCCTTCACATGATCAGGAAGGTCTCATAATAAAGAAACATGAGTTACAACACTCAGCATCTCAAGTAATAACAGAATAACACATGGCACTACAGACACATAGGTCTGCTCAAAATAATACTTATTGTAGGGATAACATGGAAGAAAAAGTACTGTAACAAATACAGTAAGCATGAATAACTGTAACTCTAACCATGAAAATCATCACTGCATCAACATCATTGTGCCTCACAAAGCAACTATGTGAACATTTACTCACAACATAGCCCTAAGAAGTACTGAATTGCAAAGTCATTTCAACTCAATAATAAATAATTCACAGTCTCTGGGCACCTAATACTTGGCCTACAAAAATCACACATTTATCTGAGGCTCAGACAGAACTCTATAGCATTTCGTATTCCAGTTACTAAATACTGTAATAACATAAAGTGCAGTACACAAAAATATGGGAAATACCTCACTATCCAGCTCAAAAATGTAGGGGAGGCAAGCGGGAACAGGACTCGCTTGTCCAAAAGCTAATGGCGTCACCCTTACATTTCCTGAGGAAGGACAACACGATTCTACTCGAGTCTGTTTCTCTATTTCGTCACTATTATCACTCGTGAGATATCACTATTCGCGCTTCAACATATCAGACATCATTAATATCAAACTACTTACAGAATTCCTTGGTTTAGGGGGAAGTGAGGATGATGACCGTACCGACTAACTGCCCTCTATCATGGCCGGTGAGCGAGTGAGACGCCAAAACTGCGCGAGTGATGCAAAGGGGAGGGGGGGATGACGGCGTACGTAATTTAAGATTTTAATTATTACAGACTCGAGATAGACTCAGTGTGATGTCTTTCCCCTTACAATCGATTACTCAAAAAAAAAAAACATTCTCTAGTTACAATAATTACTCAGCAACCTCTCTCTCTTTATAACCTTACATTGAAAAATAATGAACATTATTGTGCTTTACATCACTTTGCACATACATTATGCTGGATTATGTGAACAAAGGCACGTTCCCATCGACTCGAGATATTATATTATAAAGAGACTTAATACTAGTGAATTAAGGAAGGAAAAAAAAAGTGACTTAGCAACTAGGTGATTAATCTATGTTCTGGACACGTCCGCATGGTAACAGCCCTGCCTCGGCCACTCTCTCTCACTTAACCGAACTTTTGGTCATATAAAATAAACTAGATACAACTCATTATCACTTCCAGGCACTACAGGTATGTTTAAAGAAAATGTGAATATTGATGAGATATAGTTTGGGTTTATGTCAGGCAAAGGGACCACAGATGCCATATTCATTGTTTGACAGTTTCAGGAAAAAATATATAGGAAAAAAAGGGAACATACTTTGTTTTTGTTGATTTGGAGAAGACCTTTGACAGAATCCCTAGAGAGGTGGTGAAGTGGGCAATGAGAATGCTTGGGATCAAGGAGTGGCTGGTTAGGGTGGTTATGGCCATTTGTGTGGGTGCTCACACCCAGGTAAGTGTGAATAGAAGTTTGAGTGACAAGTTTTCCAAGAATGCTGGTGTGCACCAGGGGTCAATTTTGAGCCCCTTGTTGTTTATCATGGTACTTGAAACCCTCTCATGTGACTTCAGAAATGGACTCCCGTGGGAGATTATTTATGCTAATGATCTGGTGTTGATTACAGAGAATGAAAGGAAGGTGGAGGAAAGATTTGGGAAGTGCAGAGATGGTATGAAACACAAGGGCTCAAAGTAAATGCAGATATTATTAAAGTGATGGTGTATAGGGCTGGTGGCAGTACTGTCAAAGAAGAGGGAGAGTGGCCATGTGAGAAAGGGCGTGGAAAGTAATTCCATCTTGTGCAGTCTGTGATAAGTGAGTGCATAAGATACGTAGTGGTACTAGAGGTAGATGCGAGATAATGCTGATTTCATGTGTGCCGTGTGTTGGGGAGAGCAGGTGAAGCTTGTCAGGCATGGAAGGACTGACCTTGTTGGTGAGTCTCTCGAGTATGTGGAAGAGTTTTGTTATTTGGAAGACATGTTATGTGCTGGAGGTGGGGCTGAAGCTAGCTCTGTGGCTAGAGTGAGGAGTTGTTGGAAGAAATTCAGTGAGCTGTTGCCTCTCCTGACACTGAGAGAGCTTTCCCTCTGTGCTAAGGACCTCTGTATGTGTCATGTGCCAGGAGTGCAATACTGTATGGTAGTGACACTTGGGCAGCAAAGGAAGAGGATATTTGCAGGCTTAAACATACAGAAATGACAATGAGTGGGTGGATGTGCAGTGCGTCCTTGAACGCGAGGCCTTGGGGGGCTAGGTTTATGACTGAAGAGTTGAGAGCAAGGATGGGACTGGAGTGTGTTGTTGTGATGAGGAGGTGCTGACTGAGATTGTCTGGACATGTGGAAAGGCTAGGAGCTGACAACTGGGCGCAGAAAGGGATGTGTAAACGTTGGGGGTAGGTTGCAAGCGGCAGACCAAAGAAGAGCTGGGATGAGGTCAAAAGAGTGTGACCTCAGGGATAGGGGACTGCATAGGGAAGTTGCCAAAGATCTAGCAGCATGGATATCACTATACTCCTTTCGCAGCAAGAAGTCCGTTCAGGGTGTGGCAGAAGTTGGAATTCCCCCGAGTGCGACGTTGCCAATTTGACCACCAATTATCGGATTATCACTCTGTCTCCCTACCTACCCCCATCTCACCTGTTTCTCTCTCTCTCTCTCCATATATATATATATATATATATATATATGTATATTGTATATATTTTTTATTTTCAACTTTTTTTCCACACCACCTATGAGGTAAAAGTCTAGGCGCGTTTTATTTTTAAGAGGTTTCCCCTATAGGCCTAATCCTCTCTCTGATCTTTAATCATAATCTTCTTCGTCATCAGAACTTTCTGTTATATTGACGAAGAATGACTCTACGAAATGTTCAGCTGTTATGTCTTGTTGTGCTAGACAGGGAGTGACCCTGGGTCCCTCGCCGACCTCGGCGTGGCAACATGGGAAATAAGCACTGCCACGTGTCATATAATTCATTCAAATCGTTGTTATAATTCTAAAAAGTGATACTCAATGTACTATATAGCTTCCTTTACTATATACAGAATATAAAAAACAATTTCAAATAGCACATAGATGGGAAATAAGAGAGAGAGAGAGGCACGTACTACGGTTGATTTGGCAGCATCGCTAGAGGTGATTCACCAGGTGGGCCCCACCCTGAACGGATTTCTTGCGGTGAAAGGACTATAGCACTCAGAAATTTTATGCTATCCTTAACCATGCTATACCTAAATCTAGGTTTGGCTGCAATTATTTGGAGAGGGAACAAAATGATGAAAATTCCAAACCTGAACACTGACAGAAGAGCCAAACCCTCCTGTTTTGTGCCCATTTTGGGCCTGTCTGAACCTGAATCCCTGGGTTACCCACAGCACATCCTACCAACTCAGTTCCCTGGCCCAAACTACAGTTCCCTACATCGTCATCTGGGATCCACTCGCACATGGCTCTGGTACGCCACCTGCTCCAATGTGCCATTTCACTCAACCTGTGAAAAAAAATATCATTAATACCATCATCACCATTTGGGATTCATCTGCTTAAGGTTTTGGAATAACAGGTACACCTAACATGCCACAGCAACAATAATAATAACTATGAGGTATTGACATCCTTGTAATAAGGTTTGCTAATATTACAAGCAAATTCATAAGCAACAACAAATGATAAAGTGAAAGGAAGTTGTGGTGCTAATGATGATGTGCATGAAAGCATTAGGAGGAATACTCTTGAGATGGTCTGGCCATGTGGAGGAGCAGAAAGTAAGAGTCTATCTATCTATCTATCTATAGCCCGACGCCCTAATCCCGCAAAGGGTGGCCACAGACAAAACGCCTCCAAGTCACTCAGTCACCCACCATTTGACTACCCTCCTCCCAGCTCACCCCCCCCTCCCTCATATACCTCTCAACTCCATCCCTCCACCTCATCCTCGGTCTACCCCTCCCTCTCCCTCCTTTCACTTCACCTACATACACCCTCTTAGTCAGTCTTTCATTCTCCATTCTCTCCACATGTCCAAACCACCTCAGTGTATTTCTCCTAATCTTCTCAACCACATCCACATCTACCCAACAACGTTCCGTCACTTCTTCATTCGTCAACCTGTCCCTCCACGTCACTCCACATGCTCCTCTCAAGTAACTCATTTCCACTGCTCTCACTCTTGACTTGTTCCCCTCTTGCAAGGTCCACGCCTCGCTTCCATACGTCAGGGCAGGGATCACAATACCATCATGCAGTGACTTCTTAACTTCCATACTCACCTCCCTATTTCTCATCACTGCTTTCAGTGTACCAACAACCTTCCTTCCCTGCTGTACCCTTTCACGTACTTCATCCCCCAAAGTTCCATCCTTACTCATCACACTACCCAAGTACTTGAATGCACTCACATTCTCCATATCCTCACCATCCAACCTCACTGTACATATTGTGACTTCATTCCTCTCAAACACCATAACTTTGCTTTTGTTTACATTAACTTTCAGCTTCCTCCTCCTACACACTGTCCCAAATTCATTCACCAAACCTTGCAACTCCCATTCATCTTCACTCAACAATACTGTATCATCAGCAAACAGCAACACCGGAAGCTTCCAAATCTCACCCTCATTCATTAGGGCCAGCCCCACATCCACTGCCCTACCTTGCACCTCCTTTACAACCCCATCCATATATATATTAAACAGCCATGGAGACATCACACACCCCTGTTTCAGTCCCACATTGAGATCAAAGAACTCACTCAGCTCACCATCCACTCGCACCGTAGCCCTAGCTCCCTCATACATACTCTTCACAGCACTCAACAATTTCCCCTCCACTCCATATATTCTTAATACCTTCCACATACCTTGCCTATCTATTCTGTCATAAGCTTTCTCCAAGTCCATGAAGGCAGCATACACTTTCCTTCCCTTCTCTAGATACTTCTCCACTAAACATCTTAGAACAAATATCTGATCTACACACCCTTTTCCCTTCCTAAATCCCCCTTGTTCTTCTCCAACTAGCTCCTCTGTCATATGCCTAACCCTATCAATGAGTATTCTACCATATATTTTACCAGTCACACTAAGTAAGCAAATACCCCTATGGTTACCACATACTTCTCTCTCCCCTTTTCCTTTGTATAAAGGAACAATTATACCTGATTTCCAGTCCTCTGGAACCCTTCCCTCTTCCCAAGCCAATCTACACAACTTCCATATCCACTCCACAACAATCTCACCCCCATACCTAAGCATTTCACCACACACTCCATCAATTCCTGGGGCCTTTCCCAGCTTAATCTTCTTCATCGCTTCCACTACTTCCGCCCTACTGATCTCTTGCTCCCTCCTCTCATCTCTTCTTCTCCCAGCCATTCCCCATCCACTTATACTCACACTGCTCTCACTCTCTACATTCAACAAATCCTCAAAGTGCTCCTTCCATCTCCTCAATTTCTCTGTCTTCTCCACCAACAATCTATTATTCCTATCTTTCACTCCCCTATTATTTCCCCTTTCACACTGCCTTACTTTCTTTACCTCCTTCCAAAACAATTTCTTACTCTCCCTCCATTTCACACTCAGATTCCTCCAAAACTCTTCATCCACTTTCTTCTTACTCTCCTTCACCAGTCTCTTAACCTCCCTTCTCCTGCTCACATATACCTCTCTCTTCTCTCTCTCATCTTCTCCCCTACCTCTACTCGCCAACCATTCACCATATGCCTTATTCTTTTGTTTCACAGCTCGCTTCACCTCATCATTCCACCATGCTGTCCCTTGTACACCCTTGGATCTCCTCCTCACTCCACAAACCACCTTACACGCTGCGCCTATCTCTTCCGTGAATATCTTACATACGTCTTCCACCCCTTCCATCTGCTCTAGCTCATACCTTCCCAATCTTTCTTCCACTATGCTCTTATACTCTGTCATTTTCTCACTTTCTTGCAATTTCTCCACTCTTCTCACAGGAGCTGCTTCCTCCTGTCTTCCCCTTCACCTCCTCAACCACTTTCTTTGCATCTTTACCTTGGCCATCACTAAGTAAGAGACTGGCTGGAAATGTGCATGTGTGGGAGGGGAAGGGGGAGACTGATGATGAGATGGAAGGAGGGAATGGAGAGAGATTTCAGAAAAGGTGTAAACTGGATGAAGGGCAACCAAATGGCAGAGGATATGGTAACACAGAGGTGATCCATTTGTGGTGATCATTTACAGTATTAAGATATCTTGAGACAGACAAACAGATAAACAGCTAGACTGATAACTAAACAGAGAGACAGACTGACAGGCATACAGATTCATAGTCTTGCTTACCTCACCTAAACTATGTACATTTGGTGCCCTCTCCCCCACCCATCCCACAGCCTACTGATGATTTCTCTAGCACTGCACTAAGCTCACTTTAACCTGACCCAAAATTGCCCTCTCCCCACTCTCAATGCTGTTTTAACAATAAGAGGAAACTTCAAAATTACACTAGTCATGAAGAAATGCTGTGAGAGAGAGTGTGGGGCTGTAGCAATGTCCACTTAGCTTCACAAAACAGGCCCAGGGCTAGGCTACTGTAGTCCAGTACATTAAAGGGTAGATAACCAGCTAGCTTCCCTTGGTGGCATTGCATGACTAAAAAGCCTCCAGTCACCACTTGGGGATAGAACTTATGCAATTCTGTCACTCCATATGGGGCATTCTAACCTCTAAACCACCACATACCATAACTACAAATAAACCATGCTTAACCCGTTGATTATGCATTTACCTTTCTTTATCCCACCCATGGCGTGAAAAAAAATATATATATATATTGTTTATTATAACCTTGGATGTTTCAAGAGAACATTTAGGAGTGATGAGGTGAGTATCCTGCCTTGATTCCACATTTTCAAGCGGTTACAGTTAATTTACTTGTATTATTGTGCTTGTGAAAATTAGATATGGCAATGGAGATAACATAGAGGTGAGCATTTCTAGTGAGTATTCGTGTTTCGTGATCAGAAAGGGCAACAAATTCCAAGCAGACGTTGAAGAAGGCTGGCTTCGTGAGTATCCTGATCCACTTCCATGATTTTACCTCTAGCATCTGATTTACGTGCATAATTCTGCTCGTTAATATTAAATAAGTTAATGGAGCGCACTAGAGAGTAAGTATGTGAAAGAAATATTCATGTTTTGAGGTGATTGAATGAATGGTGGTGTAAATGGAAGAACAGACGTCGAAGAAGGCTAGCTTAGGTATTCTGCCCGGATTCGTTTTTCCGCGCTTCCATCTAATTTACTGACATAATTCTACTCATTGGTGTTAGAGAAGCAACTAGAGATTATTTGGGTGTATGCATGTGAGGGAAAGTGGCTGTATTGAGATGATATTTGGCATCCTTGTAAGATTTGACGTCGAAGATGGCTGGCGTAGTAAGTTAAGTATCCTGCTCTGCCTCCATATTTTCCTTACTTACAGCTAATTTCCCCACTTAATTCTGCTTACTGTTGTTATACATGGCAGTGGAGATAAATAAGTGTAGTTTGGTGGGAGAATATTGTTGTTTGCAGATATTTAAAGGATGTCGGGTTTTTTCGTGTCCTTCCCGAAATTTTGTAAACATTCAGCCCCCGAAATATTTAGGATGCTCATATGTTATGTATTTCCGTTGATTTATTGTTTATTGTTTATTATTTATTACTGGTTATTATTTATTGGTTATTGGTTATTATTGGTGGTTGGTGCTGGCAACAATCATCCACTCACTTGATGTAGTGCTGCCTATGTCTTCCTTAGCCTTATTCTTTTTCTGTGCCTGCCCTCCTCTCTTCCTATTTCTCCCATCTTTCCTGTCACTTCTTATTGCTTTTCTTTCCTTTACAGGTGGCTTTACATTGAGTGACAAGCCAAATGGTTTCCTGTAAGCCAAGAAATCATTTACAACACTGGGTGGTAACCATATAACCAACCCATACGTGCTCCCTATGTGTCAACAAGTGGGTTGGTGGAGGGTTAGTGCCCCTCCTCGTAAAACAAATAACTCAAAGTCAAATGGCCACCCCTTACGGGATTATGGCTCCTCTGTCATATGCCTAACCCTATCAATGAGTATTCTACCATATATTTTACCAGTCACACTAAGAAGGCAAATAATTTCATGGTTACCACATACTTCTCTCTCCCCTTTTCCTTTGTATAAAGGAATAATTATACCTGATTTCCAGTCCTCTGGTCCCTTCCCTCTTCCCAAGCTTAATCTACACAACTTCCATATCCATTCCACAACAATCTCACCCCCATACCCCAGCACAACACCACACACTTCATCAATCCCTGGGGCCTTTCCCATCTTGGATCCTCTTCATTGCTTCCACTACTTCCGCCCCATTGATCTCTTTCCCTCCTCCTCCTCCTCCTCTCATCTTTTCTTCTCCCAGCCATTCCCCAACCACTTATACTCGCACTGTTGTCACCCTCTGCATTCTGCCAATCCAGAAAGTGCTCCTTCCATCTCCTCATTGTAGTGGAAGGGTTAATGTAATGTAGTGTGTGTGTGTGTGTGTATGTGTGTGTGTGTGTGTGTGGGGGGGGGAGAGAGAGAGAGAGAGAGAGAGAGGTGGGGGAGTTGATGAAATGATGTGGAAAAATACTACGTGTCTTGTAATCAATCACCTGCATTGCCAAAATTCTGGTGTGCATCTCCCCTGCCTTCGACCTCCATTTTTCTAACGCTGTGTGTCCAGGTATGGCATAATCTTGACGTTGGCTTGCTTGTTTGGATTATCTTGTGTTTGTGTTCAGCCTTTGGTTCCTTCTCTCTGAAAAATGAAATAGTGTTAGTATATTGTATTGCTGGCACTTACTGTTATAATAAGGCGGAGAGGAACAGGCAGAGAACATCAGAAAAATGGTACGAAATATAAAAAAGATAAGAAAACTGTATAAATAAAAGAGGGTAGAAACCTGTCATAGAGGTATCCAGGAAAAACATTCCTGGGTTCATTCTTCCTTGCATAAAAAAAAATACACAGAAATAATACAGACTCCTTCAATACTTCGTCTTAATTTAGTCCTTAATCTTAAAACTATGAGACCAAAGGAGAATTAAAGACCTCAGTTTTTGACGGTCACTAATGTAAGACTAGCAGGGATCAGATTTATTAGCCTGCATGCCACATTTTGAGTTCCTAATTAAGATATCATACAGGTAAAATCAACACATCAGTCTGTCTATCTATCTATATACCTAGGCTGCTTCCCCCAAGGCTGAGGGAAGTAGCCGAGACAGGACGACACACTCCCCATTTACTCATCCATCAGTACAGGTGCATAATATCAGTGATGGTTTTATGTGAAAATTCTTTACTTATTCAACATCATGACACCTTCTTATTATCATTATTATTATTATTATTATTATTATTATTTAACTGGTACAACCTGATGGTTATAATTGGCTCAGGGTAACTGGGTTGTCAAGTCTCCTCATCCCCTGCCAGCGTCTAGAGATTTCTCCTTGAGATGGGTGAAGCTCTACTGAAGGGAAGAGGCTGTGTGTGTGTGTGTGTGTGTGTGTGTGTGTGTGTGTGTGTGGTGTGTGTGTGTGTGGTGTGTGTGTGGTGTGTGTGTGTGTGTGTGTGTGTGTGTGTGTGTGTGTGTGTGTGTGTGTGTGTGTGTGTGTGTGTGTGTGTGTGTGTGTGTGTGTGTGTGTGTGTGTGTGTCTCTTGTAGGATATTACATAGTTAAACCATCTCCATAACGTGGTGTCTAAATATGTATATCAACATTTCGTAAAGCCTCTTATTTCCTAAGTACAGAATCACCCACTGTCTATCAATAAAGATAATATATACTTACATATATTCACACCATATTACTTCTACCATTGACATACACACACTCTGACACATAAACATAACCAATACTTTACAATATTTCCACTTTCACAAACATCACACTCCCTACACACCCATCCCATTCCCAGATGTACTTTGCCAGCATGTGGTAGTTAATTCTGCCTTTCACTCCCCCTCATATTTCTCCACTTTCATATACATCATCCCTCCTACGGACACCCATCTCCCACTGGCACCTCGTCAGCATGGGAGTTAATTCTGGCTATCACTCTCCCTCCGACTGTAAGGTCCGACCCTACACTGAACGTAGCATAGAGTAATAAAGATATATATTCAAGGAAAAACTCCAGGATTATGTTAAGCGAGAGAAGACCTTACAGAGCAACAGAAAAGAAAAATCAATTGACTCGCTACTATGGATGTATTTATATTTTGGTGACCTTTCTTATATCTAAAACTAATCTCTGGAGGGGTGACCACAAACAAACCGCCTCCATGTTATCCTGTCATGCATCATCAGGCTGCCTCTCCTTCAACTCACACCAGCATCGTTCATATACCTCTCCACAGCATCCCTCCACCTCATTATTCTCGGTCTCCCACTACTCTGCCTTTCTCCACCTAACTCACATACACTCTCTTATACTCCTTTCACTCTAACTTGTCCTAATATTACTGTCTCTGTCTTCAGTTCTGAGCTGTAGCAATACGAATACCAGAATACGACGCGTAAAATAAATAAATAAATAACAAGCATCATGGTAGGTGGTGGTAGGTGGTATGACCATCATCCACTCACTTGATGTAGTGCTGCCTACTTCTTCCTTAGCCTTTATCATTCTTTTTCTGTGCCTCCCCTCCTCTCTTCCTATTTCTCGCATCTTTCCTGTCACTTCTTATTGCTTTTCTTTCCTTTACAGGTGGCTTTACATTGAGTGACAAGCCAAATGGTTTCCTGTAAGCCAAGAAACCATTTACAACGCTGGGTGGTAACCATATAACCAAACCATACGTGCTCCCTACGTGTCAAGTGGGTTTGTGGAAGGTTAGTGCTCCTCCCTGTAAAACAAATAACTCAAGAGTCAAATGGCCACCCCGTACG
>NW_027643579.1:0-17500 GCF_032717465.1 Coenobita brevimanus
CTCTAGATGGTTGAAGAGTTACACTACCGTGACCATGAAATAGGATACAAAAACCCACACTGGCAGACGGAAAAAATATTTATTTCCAAACAGTTTCGGCGACAACTGTCGCCCTCTTCAGTGAACCTACAGACCAAGAGTGGTACATACAAATGCTGAGAAGCTGCTTATATGCAGGGTGAGGACACGTTTTCCCAACCACACCTGGATGTGACCTCACCTGGACAGAGTAGAGTGAGAGTCAGGTGAGGTCACATCAGGTGTGGTTGGGAAAACGTGTCCTCACCCTGCATATAAGCAGCTTCTCTCAGCATTTGTATGTACCACTCTTGGTCTGTAGATCCACTGAAGAGGGCGACAGCTGTCGCCGAAACTGTTTGGAATACATCTATTTTCGTCTGCCAGTATGGGTTTTTGTATCCTATTTCATGGTCACGATAGTGTGACTCTTCAGCCGTCATGGATCCCACGATAAGACACACATTCTTTCACTTCTTTTTGGTCACTTTCCCCCATCTTGTGGCCTGCTTTCGTCGTTATGAGAAGCTGCTTATCTCCGTCAAACACAAGAAACTACAGCAACATTTCCTCACCGATTGCCTCCATGAACAAGTGGTGCCTAGATCTTTCCGACCTTCTCTCTTCAGGCAGCAACACGACCCCTTCCCTGATTCTGCACGGATGTTACTGAAGGACGGTATACGCAACGTGAAGAGAGAAATTGACGAAACATACTACCATCTACGACGTACGTTGAGTTTCCTCAAGCAACAACTGCCAAATGATTTATTTGAAGCAATATGTGAAACAGCTGATAATAAATGTAACAGAGAAACTTATTTCACACGCATCCGACTGCAAGAAAAACTTAGTGATTTGTGTAACCACAGTCCGTGGAGTATGTGTACGTTACCGAATTCCATCCTAAATCTTTCTACGTATGTACTGAGTCGTGTCGAGGAGCAAGTTTTAAATTTAGGTTTGTCCTTTGCCTTGAAACCAGGAAATGATGTAGCACTTGATTTTGTTTCTTCTACCTTTAACAGCAAGCTGGATATCCCGTGCCTTACTGGTTTAATAATTAGCAGTTTCATAGGAAATTTTGAATCCAATGACTCCATACCACGACGTTTTCGTTTGGCCCTTGAAAGTCTCAAGAAAAATGATTCTATTCTTATTACAAAAGCGGACAAAAGTAATTGTGTGGTCATTCTAGACAAACCTGATTATGTGGAAAAGATGAACCACCTGTTGAGTGATGCCACTACTTACGAAAAAACGTGTGTCATCCCCTCTCAAGAGGTTAGCCACAGACTTTAATAAGAAAGTCAAAAGCCTTTTAAAGGATGTGCCAAACATTGATGCAAGTAAGTTCACTCAAATTAATCCAAAATTACCTTACACTTATGGGTTACCAAAGACCCATAAACCACAGATTCCCCTTCGTCCTATCATCTCACAGTGTGGCTCATTCACTTACAAACATTCAAAATTTCTAGCGAACAAATTAGCACCATTGGTTGGCACATTCTCTAAATCCCACGTCCAAAACTCTACTGATTTTAGTGATAAGATTAAGTCTCTCAATTTCTCCAGTGGCAGGTTGGTCAGTTTTGATGTAGACTCGCTTTTTACTAAAGTCCCTATTGAAGATGTAATTAGTTTCTTGGAAGAAAAATTACCTAATTGTAACATTAATCTCGGCATGCCACATGATGTCTTTCTCCAACTTATTAGCCTTTGTGTGCAGTGTAATGCATTTCCTTTTGGTGATCAGTTTTTCATGCAAAAGTTTGGTATGGGTATGGGCTCGCCCCTCTCTCCAATTCTTAGTAACCTGTACATGGAATATTTTGAATCCAACCTTCTTACCACCATATCTCCTCAAAATTTAATTTGGTATAGGTATGTTGATGATGTGTTTTCATTTTGGCCAGACGTATACGCTAACTTTGACGAGTTTCCTACAAAATTAAATGCACTGGTTCCCTCAATTAAATTTAAAGTTGAATGGGAAAATAATGGTTCCCTTCCATTTTTAGATGTATTTGTGCACAGGGATGAACTTGGGACACTTAGCTTTTCTGTATACAGGAAACCAACCCAGTGCAATTTGTATATACATTATTATTCATATCACCACAGTTCCACTAAAATGTCAGTTATTTCTTCTATGTTCCTTAGAGCACTCAGAATTAGTAGTCCCCAACATCTGGATACGGAAAACGCCAAGATATGGAAAATATTTTTAGATCTAAAATATCCCAGTTGGTTTATAAGGCAAGCGTATTTTAAAGCCAGAAAAGCCTTTTTTGTACCTAGACCAACATCACAAAGTCAGCATAATAAGCCATACATCACGGTTCCGTATGTGTCAAATCTTAGCTTGGTGAAGCCTGTGAGTCATGATTTGGATGTAAACATTGCATTAAGATATACTTCCACCTTAAGATCAATGCTGGTAAAGAATAAACCAATTAGTAACAAAACTGCAGGGGTATACAAAATTCCATGTAGAGACTGTGATATGGTTTATGTTGGTGAAACGGGAAGGGATTTGGACACTCGCATTAAGGAACACAAGTATGCTTGTAAGATAGGCAACATAAATAACGCAGTGTACGTTCACTCTTCAGAAAAAGACCATAGAATCGACTGGAATTCTAGCCAAATATTGTACAAATGTAGTAACTATAAGAAACGTAGGATTGTGGAAGCTGTATGTATAGAGAGATATAATAATTTTAACCATGGTGAAGGAATGTATAAACTAGATCCAGTGATGAGATGATTAGTGGCAAGGTCCTTGCCGCCCCTCGTAATCCCTCACTCAGGTCGTGGACAGAGTAGAGTGAGAGTCAGGTGAGGTCACATCAGGTGTGGTTGGGAAAACGTGTCCTCACCCTGCATATAAGCAGCTTCTCAGCATTTGTATGTACCACTCTTGGTCTGTAGATCCACTGAAGAGGGCGACAGCAGTCGCCGAAACTGTTTGGAATACATCTTTTTTTCGTCTGCCAGTGTGGGTTTTTGTATCCAAGCTCTAGATGCTTTTTCCCGGGAGAGTGTCCCTTGGGTCCACACCTGGGCCCGCCGCCCAAAGAGATAATCCCCCACCCAGTGCAGCAATCTTCCCCTTACCCCCAAGCTAGCTAATTCATATAAAATTACTTCTCCATTGGCCTTATCGAAATCACCCTTGAGGTCAATGAATACCCTGCAGTAGTCAGTATCGCTAGAAAGGCATTTAATGACGGCGTCTTTTGTCCCTTTACCTTTCATTAAGCCATACAGATTCACACGTAGAGACAGTTTAGTATCCTTGGTGAGGGTGGCATAAGCTGGAAGTGTGAGTGTTTCACTATGAGCACTGCAACCGTCACCCAGGACCAAATGTCCTATACCTTTAACAATCTGTATTGTCTTACTTATCTCATTAACAGCACAATTAAGAGTAAATTGCATAGGCTTATTCGTAGAAAAGCACCACTTATCGTTATTCTTAACAAATACAGGAACAAAGTTTTTAATGACTCTTTTCCTACAAAGCTGAGGCGCAAAGTCCTTGTTGAGGAATGTAGCACTCTCACATGTGCTAGTACTTGACCTCAGCACTGGACTCTGCGGCTCGCACACCAGCAACTGCTGATGAGTGCGGCACTGAGTGAAATCGTCCATAAGCATATAATGTAAGCGATTTTCACTCAGTGCAATGAATTTGGCAGAGGGGACAGTCTGTACATAGACATCTGTGTCAGGGACTTTATAAGGCAAGGAAGTGATCCGGAAGACATCAAAAGTATCTGCCGGGTCACACTGAACCGGAGCTAGTAGGCCTAAGTAGAAGCACACTGAAGAGGGAGTCTTGCGAGGCACTACCTTAACGAGATCCCTATATAACGCAAGGTATTCGGGTCGAGCAGGGAAAAGCAGTCTTGGTCTCATTAAAGAAATATTATTTAAAAGTTCCAGCAATAAGGTATTTGGCACGATGTCCACACTCAGACGAGCTTGCATCATATTCTGTAGGCCTAACTTAATCCTCACATGATCGGCAGTGATATCCGACAAAGCTAACTGGAGATTAAGAAAAGCCTCAAATATGCGAGCTTCGCCTTCTAACGCTAGAGTTTTTATGGAGAAGAGCCGAATTACAGCATGTGAAATATTAGCTGCCCGCTGCAATTTAGTAATTGCAGCCTGCATATGTGACATGTCTCTTATGGTCGTATTTAGTATTTGGGAGTGAACATTTAACACTCGACGCTCATTCTCGGACATCTGTTCAATTTGACCCAATCTAGTGTGAATTTCGTCCACCTGATTCTGGGTAGCAGTCCCAAATAAAGCATTAGCAATATTGCCAACAAGATCAATTGCGCCTCTAGTTCTACGACCTGACAGTGGTTTATCCGACAACAAATAATTAACAGAGTTCTTTAAGTCATCAAATCTAATTCTAAACTCATGTTGAAATGATTTCAAAGTCTCTCTTAATGACGACACAAGGGTGGATGAGTTGTCCATGTGATCTATATTCCACTGGACAGAGTCAACCAGATCCTGTGCCTCAGTAAGTGGTCGGTATAACTCATCCTGTATTAACAAGACAGGGACAACATAATGATTTCCAGTTGATATAAGTTTGGAGACTGGAGAATAGATGAGGCCTGTTGGAGCAGGTTTCTCATCGTGGGGGTCAATGTGCCTAGTCTTTCCTGATACTACGACTGCAAGCAGCATAATCTGGAACAAAAATAAAATAGCATGAGTAGTAACTTATTCTTTACTTGTCTTCCTGTCAGTGTGTTCTATTGGCCTATCCATAACTAGAGGTAAATCGTCTACTGTTGTGCGTGATCTTAGGCTGTATCTAGGGGCCGACGCAGGGCTGAGGCTGCTAGCCGGGGAGAAACGATCTGGCGCCGGGCCGACCACTTTACTCGGGGACTCCCCTTCTCCACTCGCCTCGTGACTGCTCGCTCCGTTTTCTATCTCGCCTCCATCCTCGCTCTCACTTTCGCTTCTACTTTCATTAACCCTTTCATTCCCACTCTGCTGAACTGGGTTGGTAGCAACCATAGAGCTTTGATTTACTGGCGTGTTGGATGATTGTGTCGTACCGCGGCTAGATACCAGAATGGCTGTTCATCTGAGCCGTCCTCGCCATCACCATCATCATCATCATCATCTGTTTCATGTACTGGGTGTGCCCTACGTACATTCTTATTATCCTTAGTGGTGAGGCAAGATTCGGGGATTACTTGCACACGATCAACATGAAGGGTGGAGACAGCTCCATCCTTCACACGTCGTACTTTAATTACAACATCACTAACACGCTCCGTGACTCTGTATGGTCCTGCATAGAGAGGCTGTAACTTCTTAGCAACTCCCCGTTTAGGAATCGTGCGTACGTACACTCTGTCTCCTGCCTTGATCGGTTTTACTACAGCCTTTTTAGCCCTGTAATTCTCATTCTCGGTACTAGCCCGGTCCAAGTACAATTGACATCTTTGAAATACTTTAGTGGCCATGGCTGCTAGCATATGTTTCGCATCATCTACATTGTAATGAGGTTGAGTCTCATGTATCGTTTCATAGGGTACTTGTGGGCCTCTCAGGTACAACAGGAAATAGGGCGAGTCCCTGATTGACCTATTATACCCTGAATTATAAGCCATGCATGCCAAATGTATCATTCGGTGCCAATGGTTTGCATTACGTCGATCATCGTACGTAAGATTTGAATGACAGTTCCGTTCACTCTTTCTACTAATCCATTCGCAGAAGGGTGATACGGAGTCGTAATGACGTGCTTCAATTTCAATATTTCCGCAATGCCGCGAAGATACCGCTTCAATGATCCCCAAACCGGATGCGCATCTTGCTGCTTCCGCAGTTCGTCAAGATTCCAGCTAACAGTGTCTGTATCGGTCACGCCCCTCGTAACAGCTATAAGTTCTATATCTTCGTCTTGCTCTCTGCGAAGACGTGACAAGGCGTCAGCCACTCGGTTCTGGTGTCCTGGCAGGTAGGATACCTCTAAGTCGTATTCGGCAACCTGTATCTGCCATCTAGCTATTCTGCCAGAAGGCTCCTTCACATTAAAGAGCCACGTGAGGGGTCGGTGATCCGTCTGCACAATCACTTTGTATCCCAAGACAAGAGGCCGATTTATCCGCAATCCGTACACTATACTTAAGGCTTCTTGCTCGATAGTGGCATAATTAAGCTCAGCTTTATTTAATGCTCTACTAAAATATGTCAACGGTCTAAGGTGTCCATCCTCATCTTCCTGTTGTAATACCCCATCTATCGCAGTACCACTCGCGTCAGTTGTCAGATAGAATGGTTTATCAAAGGAGGGAAACTTGAGTACGATGTCGTCAGTAAGCTTACTTTTCAGACTTCTAAAAGCTTGATCAGCCTCATCGTTCCACTCGATTGTTTGTTTACTGTTTTTCACTTCATTCTTTCCACGAGTCAATTTTGTGAGAGGCAGAGCAATCTTAGCATAGTCACTTATGAATCTACGGTAATAATTAACTAACCCTAAGAAAGATTGGAGTTCCTTCAGTGTCTTAGGAACAGCAATTTCCCTTATGGCTCGGACTTTATCCGGTTGGGGCCGCAAGCCTTCTGCAGAAATTATATGTCCGAGGTAAGACACTTCATCCTTGAAAAAACTGCACTTCTCTAACTTAAGAGTAAGTTGAGCTTCCTTAAGTCTGGCAAGGACCTCATCTAGGTTCTGTACATGTGAATCAAAATCCTCACCATAGACAATTATGTCATCCAGGTAAGTATGACTGATACGCCCTGTCAGTCGTATCAGGACTTCGTTAACGATCCTTTGGAACGCAGCAGGGGCATCTTTTAAGCCAAACGGTAGACTGTTATATTCCCAATGACCGTCTGGTGAGGAAAATGCGGTCAGCGGTCGTGACGCCTCATCCAGAGGGATCTGATGGTATCCTTGCCTCAAATCCAAGCTACTGAATACAGTATTTTCTCCTAACTGGGAAAGAATTTGTGCAATGTTTGGGAATGGGAAGGGGTCTGATGTAATCTGCTTATTCAAATGGCGAAAATCGAGACAAATTCTTAGTCCACCATCCTTCTTGGCCAACGGGACCAAGAGTGAACAATATGGTGATCTAGAAGGACGTATTATATTTTGCTCCCTTAGTTCATTTAGCTGTTGCCTAAGAGTTTCGTGATACTTAACCGGTACCTTATAAGGACGACGGTTTACAACCGGTCCTGTAGCACAGATGTGATGGAGGAAATAAGGTGTAATATTCAGTGGTTCATCAGGCAAGGCAAACACTTGAGGATGCTTTCGCACTAGACGTTTGAGAGCATCATTCTCCTTAGTCTCCGGTGGACATAACTCATCTACTTTTAGAAAGAGCTTAGTTAATCTCCCTTCTCCCTGTGTCACACCAGTTATTTGCCCTTGCTCATCCTCCTGATCCTCGTTCCACATTATCTCCTCAAACGGTTCTATTGTCCCCACCCTGTACCTGCCAGATATACTGACCCGGTCAGGGGTGGCGTTAGTGTAGGCAACATAAACCCTGGACTTTCCTCCCGCCTCGCCCGGGACCATCTGTACAATCCCTGGCCACAGCATAGCAGCGAAAGTACTACCAGGATTAGGTGAGAATAACCCAAAGGACCATCCTGAAATTTCAGTCTCTAACGAGATCATTCCACTTGTGAACGGATCAATCACGACTGTCTCACTCGTCATACAACGCCCAGGGATATACTCCTGGTCATCTGATAAGCCGGTTTCAACTACATGCAAGGAGGAAGCACCATCTATGCGAAGATTCTCCTCTCCCGACTGTAATTCTACCTTCTCCCCATCGATCTCTATGCACAACGGATCTGGTGTAATACATATATTCCGAGCGAAAATAAAATCGGAACCTAGAATCTACGGAGTTTACATCCCACGTTTCACTTTCGTCAACTCGATTCCTCACTTCCTGCCACCAGCAGCACCACACGACTGTGACTATACACTGTTGGGCAACTGACAGCTGTATCACAGTCAGGCGGGTTTTCCCGCCTTCCAAACACTCTCCTTTCTGTAACGTTCCCCCCCCCACCGTCTCCCCCCACACACATACACACACACACATCCAATACACCACACTCTATCTCCCCGTCCTTTGCAATCCTTTGCCCACATCGCCGTAGGATTTCCTGCAACCCCATCACTGGCGAACCGAACCCCGCGGGAAGGCCGTTTAGGGCCGCCACAAGGGGGACCACTAGGTTGGCTGGGGAGCCAGAGGGTTGCAGGAAGGCAAAACGCTGTTAGGGTTAGGTTCCCCTCAGGGGGCAATCAGCGTAGGTGCAAGGGTCCCTCCCCATGACGTCCTTTAGAGGACGGGGGAGGTAAAAACCCGGCGCCTAGGATCGCTGATATAGGTAGGCCTGGGCACTCCCTTTCTCTCTCCCTATCACTATGAAGAAAACGACCAACCAACCCAGAACCCCTCCCCAAGGACAAGGAGGAGGAGGAGGAACCATCCCCAAAACCAAGACAACGAAGCCAAAACCAATACAACTGAAGACAGGCACAACAACCACAGGCAACATGACGAAACTAGCTGGCCTAAACAAAAGACCAAGAGACCCCAGCCCCAAGGAACACAGACCAGGAGCAAAAAAGCAAGTACCTGTGCAACAGGACAACTCGCAGAAGAAAAACCCGCTGACTCCACCCACCGAAAATTCTAGTGAAATGGACACCACTCCACCACCGCCAGAATCTGATCTTACAGAAGCAATCTTCACTTCACCCAGTGACACCAACGACACGGCCCAAGACTGCACAGCACAAATAGATGAGCAAGAGGCAGACAACTCCAATACAGCACCAGATGAAGACGAAAACTTCACCGTCGTCACAAACAAGAAAAAGAACAACAAAAACCAGAAACGAAGCAATGACAGCAGCAATGACTCACTAACTCTGCCAGCCCCCATTAAATCGGGAAACGACAACCCCCCTGCAGCACGACCTCCAAACATCCAACCCAGAAGAACTCCAGCTGTCTCTGTAAAGACTGCCCCACGCCCCACTACAAACCTACCACCCTTCTTGATACCAAAGCAGGAGGCCTTCGCCACAACAGTGGACCTAGTCATGCAACTAGAAGAGGAACACCCCAACCTAAAATTCCATACCACAACGAGACGAGACTACAGTATGATCTTAACACCACACGACCAAGACACGTACGAGACCATGAAGTATTGCAAAACAGTAGCAGGCTACCCTGCAATCATAAAGGAATTAAACCCCGACCTCGCAACACGCAAAGTCATACTGATGGGCTACAACCAGTTCCAGCCACTAGAACCAATCCTAAAACACAGCCAGGTGGAAACAGCCACAAGCTGCGAAACACGAGGGGAACCGACAAGACAAGTCGCTTTCTCAGTGCAGACCTCTTTCTCCTCCTTCCACTTGGGACAAACCCTCGAGGAAGTGGAGTGAGCATCCTGGCAGTGAAAGCAGCACTCAGTCTCGGATGTACAGTTGTCAGCAGAGTGACTTACAGCCGCACACTTGCCACACACGATGTTGGAAGCCCGACAAGCCTTTTCATGATGTCCATAGAGCTGACATTTTGAACAACGAAGGGGATTCGGGATGTACACTCTTACATTTACAATTTCATATCCTACTTTGACATTTGTAGGTAGAAAAACTTTGCCAAAAGTTAGGACAACAGTGGCTGTCTTCATCCTTACACCTTCCTGATAACGAGTGATGAATCTGGCATCAATTACATCCTGCTGAGCAAGTTCCTGTATGGTCTCTTCCTCACTCATCACCATGAGATCCCTGCAAGTGATAACACCCTTGCAGGAATTCATGGATGTTGGGATCTTGGCTTCGATATCATGGCAGTGAAACTTGAGCTGCTTTAGCAAGTCTTTAACCTGAGCTGAGTTGAATGTCTTTACTAGGAGGTCCCCATTTCCAAGTTTTTTTACTTGTTCCACCTCTCCCGCACAGTGGTCAGTCACCTTCTTGACAATGAAGGGATTGAGTCTGGACAGGGGAGTGGAAACTAGTGCATGAAGCGTTACGAAGGTCGCGTTATTTACAGGTATGTCAAGCGGGGAACGAGTCTGGCGTCCGTCAGTCTGGGGCCGGTTAGTCACGGTAGGGATGTCGTCAGGACTACCTCCCCCCCTGAAGGGGGGGAAGGCAGTAGGGGCGTCCGTCATAGCTACCACTTCCCCCGTGAAGGGGAAGTGGGAAGAGAGAGAAAAACGACCAAAGGGCAAAGTACCTGGGGAAGACCCACCTAGGCTGAGATTACCCTCTCAACCCACTGTCGGGAGGACGCGCCTGTGTGTGACTCACACCCCAGAGCGATCAGTGGGGGGTACACTCCAGAGGTGAGTAAGCAAAGGCAATCTCAGAAATTAGATACAGACACCTGCTATATCTACTAAGGCCAGGGAGGAAAATGAGGTCTAGCTAACCTAACTTTATTGAAAAACGCCCTAGTGGCGAAAAAAAGAAAAAGCTAACGCCGGTGAGGCAACCCTGCAGCTAGAGGAGAGCTCAGAAACACGTCTTCCTTCTCCACGACTATTCATCAAAGTCCAGGAAGCAGCAAAGACAGCAACAATATTAATACTCGAAGGAAGGCCAAAAGCAGAGTACAGGAACCAGTTTATGTCAACGTTTCGCCCACAAAGCTTCTTCAGGAACATCATTACTGGACAACACTCCACTCCTTAAACAGACCCAAGCCTGACTGGTAGTGCAGGATTGTGTACTTGTGTTCTGGTCACCATTCAGGCTTAGGTCAATTTAAATAGTGAAGCACTGTCTACTGGTGTTGTTCCTGAAGAAGTCTTGGGGCAGAATGTTGCAAGTGGGATTCTGTACTCTGCTTTTGGTCTTTCTCTATATACAGCAGCGAATACACCATAATTTTACTGTTTATCTTCCTTATGAAAGCTTACCCAGAATCCAGCTAAATGAAACGAGTATTTCCCCATCCAGTTTTTATCCCATACTTCACACTCGGGACGATTTGCATCAGTATATGACCGATTCCCGCCTCAGTGTTACGAGTCCTTTGACGGAAGGTAATCGAATATTGTTTTTGCTGGGTTTTATGGGCCGGCTAAATGCCTCACACATAGTAAAGCCTCTAGTCATACAAGCCTCCGCACGCAACATACTGGTGAAGCACAAATGGTGATGGGTTTCTGTAGTGAGAATGACGCCAGATCCAATATTAACCCTCCGCAGTTCGGGACAGCTCTAGTATTACGCAAGTCTAATTGAATATTGTTTTTGCTCAGTTACAGTATATGGACCAGGTTAATGTCTCTCACATTGGGAAGCCTTAAGTCTTACAAGGTTAGGCACGCAACACAGAAGCACAAATGGTGATGGGTGTCTGTAGTGAGAGTGATACGTAAACGTGTTATAATGATTCATCCCGTCAGTCTGCAATATGAACCGACAAGGTGATCACATATGCAAGTATGTCCGTGAGCAAAAAGCCTCCAACACCTATCTGCCAGTTGAGGGAATGAAAGGGTGCCACATGAACTAGTTTCTTGTGATAGCAATATGAAACACACAAGAGAAAGGTATCAGAAGGAACGATACTCTCATTTGACAAGAGTGAGAAATACGGAAAGTAGGACGCAAGGCTGGCAGAGAATTTTGACTCCACATGACAATACTTAATATCAGGATTCTCTTTAAATGACCGCCTTGGTTTGAGTTACCCCAAAAACAGATCACGAGACAAAAACGCTTTCACTGAGCGACCGTGGATCTCCAGCTGAAAGTATATTGATGGTTAAATAGTAGTGATATGTACGTTGGTCTGCTGTAACATCACATATTAGTTCTGTAGTGTGTTTTTATGAGCAAAGTGCAAACACCAGTAGATTACATGACCTCCCCCCCTTTCCTTGCGCGCACCCCCCCCCCCTACACACATCTACACGCAAGCTAATCAGTTTCCACATCTTAAAGTTGTACAAACCTACCTACGTGCAAGATATACAAGGAAAGTTATTACGAAAATGGTTATGGTCATCATCTTGCTCGTTCATTGGCGAGTTTCCTAAATTGGCCTCTGTGTGTGGTTTATGGCTTCTCTCTAGACTTGAAGGACTTGTATCTCAGTACTTGAAGCTTATTGATTTCTTGTTTTTTATACTGTGATAATTATAGGTCTTTCACAATAACCTGGCCCATTATTTTCGTCCTTCATACATATATCTCCTGGTTCATTTTCTCGTCCTTCATACATACATCTGCCACCCATTTCTGTATTACCTTCACCTTCACTTGGTAGATTTTTGTCCTGTATACCTACTTCGACCATCCATTTCTACTGTACACTCACTTTAAGCTGGTCCAAATTTACGTCTTCCATACAAACTTCACTTATCAATCATTCAGTCAGTCAGACAAGCAATCTAACTGTCTACCTGTCTGTCACCAGATGCCTTAATCCCGTCAGGGGTGACCACAAATGAATCACCTCCATGTCACCCTTTCCTCCTCCATATGGCGACCTTCTCTGCAACTCACGCCCCCTTTTCTCACCTCAACCCTTCCTCTCTAACTTCACTCCCCTCCACAGTTTCTCGTATTGAAATAGATAATTTTCTGACCTGAAGCTTCCTTGTCTTGCTTCACTCCTATCCAAAGGCCTCTCGTATTGAACTAGTAATCCTCTCATCTCAAGCCCTCTCCTACTTCTCTCGTCTCCAAAGTCTCTCATATTAAAGGCGATACACTTTCTTAGTATTCTGGTCCACCTCGGTCTCTTAAATTGGTCTCGGGTCCTCAAGGCACAATCAAAAGCTGTAGGTGTTTCGTCTGGGCAATAAAACGATTTCTTTGAGACTTCCCTTCCAGTTTATTGGCTGTAAAATCTACCGTTCTTGAGTTTTCGGTGATACAATACATTTTGTGTTCTGGCATGACATATAAGTTAATTGTGCATCTTTTTTTTTTCTTTTGAGAGAGAGAGAGTGGGTGAGTGAGTGTGTGCGTGCGTGCGTCCTTTACCGCAGCATTTTGTAAGTAGAAAATGGAAAACTTTGACCAGTTCCCTTTCGCGACCTCAGTCCATGTAATAAGGTGCTGGAATTTCCTACCAGCCAACGGCATGGTATCACTTTTCTCTCATGTCATCTCAGTTTATATTTTTATTTTTATATTTTCCTTTTCCCTACTTTCATTTATTCTTTCCTCCATTTATATCCTCCACACTCCTACCTTCATTAATTCTTTTCCTCATTGTAATTTCCCTTATCGGGCAAATCACTTAGGATCCTCGCAAGCCTGTACTTAGAGCCGGTAGCATCAGTGGTTATAATCATTCCAAGCAGGAAAATTGTACACTTGAAATACACAGCCTCTTCGACTTATGGTCCTCCTCATTATAAAGGGTGAGGCATAAGTCTGTAGGCATATGGAAAGGACACATCTGAGGTTATACTGTGTGTGTGTGTGTGTGTGTGTGTGTGTGTGTGTGTGTGTGTGTGTGTGTGTGTGTGTGTGTGTGTGTGTGTGTGTGTGTGTGTGTGTGTGTTCGTTATCGTGTTCGTGTTCTTGAGGCAGTTCTGCTTCATCACCAAACTAGCTCCCGTAACATCACTAACCAACACCGATGACTGGCACCTCAAATCACTAGCTCCCTCGACCAGTGCCCAGTTATCAAGCCTCTTCCCCTGTATGTTGCTGAGAGGAGAATTGGGTGATATTTCTATAGCCTCGTGACTGACCTGAGATGGCACAGTACTCGTTACCAACAGTGTATCAGGCGCCTTGGTCATAATTCTTAGTCCTTTCGAAGAGATTACATTTAAACGATTCAGTTTAGGTTTAGGATGGACTAACTTGCCTACCTGCTTACCTGCCTGCGTGCCTGCCCACTTACCTGTGTGTTCCTGCGTGCCTGCCTGTCTTCCTACCTACCTACCTACCTGTCTACACACACACACACACACACACACACACACACACACACACACACACACACACACACACACACACAAAGGCTAGGGAGACATGTTTAAGGCTATTTAGTGATGAGATGAACCCCGTGATAAAACTAGCAAGGTTTTGTTTGGTGTGTCCTGCCCTCTGTTTCTCCAACCCACAAACCTGTTTATTTATTTCCATATTAAGACAAACCCTCCATTTACCATATAATTATCGAAGTTCCTATTTATTCTCTTAGTTATTATTTATCTTCTATCTTAATTATCCATAGACTACCCCAAAGCTGTCTCATTATTACCATATTAATTAGATCCACCTCTTTCTCAGACACTCTTTCTCAGTGTAATTATTTATCCCAAAACCAATTTATTCTCAAGCTCAGCTAAACCCACCTTTATGTGTTAGTTTTATGTTTTTCCTTTTTAATATTAACTTGCCTTATTGTGAAACGTTTGGTGGTTATATAAGTGAAGACAAAGGATTAAGTAAGCAGTCCTAAACTCTGGTTGAGACAGAGAACGTTGATAAGGCAAAAGAATGATTATAAATGTATGTCGACCCAGCATCCTAGCCGTCAATTCTCCAAGTCTAGAGAGAGGGCCGAGGGAGCGCAGTGGTGAATGGAGTCAGTGTGGACCGCGAGTGAGCTAAGAGAGGACGGACGCCCCTGTCACTCCCTCCAGGGACAGAGTGTCGCGGCTGTGTTAGTGGTTCGGTTCCTTACTCTCCCGCAGAAGTCTCACCTCAAAGCCTCCTTCCCCTCGTTCACAAGTCTCAAAAGCCTCCTTGAGCACCTACAGCAGTATTTTTCCCCTCTTGCAAAAGTCTCAAAAGCTTCCTTGAGCACCTACAAGTCTCATTCAGTGGCCTACTCCTCCTCCAGAAGTCTCAAAAACCTGGCCTCTCGAGAGTGGGTTAGGCGCGCGACAGGTACGTGATTGGGGCATCCCCCGTGGATTTTCCAGTGCCTGTTTTTTCTTTTGGAACCTTGGCCTCTTTTGACTCTACACTTACATGTGCAACTACATCCCTTCTCTTTTCTTTTGCTACATTTACATCTGCCAACGACGAGTGACTTCGTTGTGCCCACTCGATGCCTTTACTCACAACTTTATCAAGGGCATCGACAGGGCCTGTAAACTCTTGCTGGTCAAGTGTTGCTCTATACTGGGCAGGGAATACGTCGAGAAAGTTGTCCAAAGCATGGTACAAGGAACAGTCATAGTACCGAGGCTGCAGAGTTCCAATGTGTTTAGCTATACTAGTCAATCGCAGCCAGTATTCAACCAACCGTTCGCCAGGATTACGACGCGCATGTTTTAACGCATGAAATGTAGGTTGGAGAGTTTGTTCTGGGGACAGCAGCGTTGTGAGAATAGATTTAAACCGGTCCCAATCATCATTGACCCTGATAATAAGGTCCTCAATGCTGTCATGTACCCCACCTAGAGTGTACTCCCGGACCACATCAAAGCGACCGGCAATAGTCCACCTAGGTCCCGTAGTCTTACTCTCTATGTCCTGAAGCCATTTGCTAAGGTCTGTTTCTAAGATGACACCAGGATATTCAGGTAATGTGGCAGTTCTACTTGCAGCAAAGCTCTTTAACCCTTTAACGCGGTAGACAGCATCCTTAGCATTATCGGCAATAGCCTGCGATAGTTGGTCGGACAGGGTAGCGATCCCTGCTGCAGCTGCAGCATCAGCCATTTCGAACAGTACTTCGTCTGAGTCTTTGTCTGAATCAAAGTAATGAGCAAAGGAAATTTCGTCTGAACCACTGTAAGAACTAGAGTCGCTACTGAATTTCATACACGAGTGTAAGAACCTAGGTGTGGAACCGCTTAACTCAAAAGTTTAATTAAACCTTAAATATCCCATTAAGCTGCCACCATTGTCGTGTCCTCCACTCTCTACTTACCCGAGGTATGTTTCGTACTCAGTCTCGCCAAGTACGGTGAATGGCCGCCACTAATGAGTATTGGTAGCGTGTGACAGTAGCAGCGGAGAGTGTGGAGACAAGCCCAGAAGGGACCTGTAACCTCGTAGGTTAGGGCAACAAGATATTAAATACCCCTTTCTGCCCCAGACTCCCTCCTTGACTTCCCAAAAATTAACAGTTCCACACTAAGGTTACAAAACACAGAAACAATTTTTACTTTAATTTTTAACAATCTGCTACAAAGTATTTACACTACTTCAGAACAAATTACACAGTTATAACATTAACTTATTATCCCGAGTCTCATCTCGACACAAGGGAAATTTCAATCACTTATTTAACGACTTGACAGCAAGTAAGTACTTGACTTGATAGCCATATAAGGCTTCAGTGGTACCATCTGTCTGTCTGTCTGTCTGTCTGTCTGTCTGTCTCTCTCTCTCTCTCTCTCTCTCTCTCTCTCTCTCTCTCTCTCTCACACACACACACACACACACACACACACACACACACACACAAGATGCAACGGCATACACCAAAGGAAAGCCTGTATCTCAGTCGTATACGTATGCAAGATCATGATATTATTTTTCGTACAACAATATACTCACCATCTTTAAATTGTAGAGTGCATGCAATCACAGCCCATATCTTGTCTTTATAAGATCCCTTCATGTACTCAGGATGAGTAATGTCATACAGCACTCTTTGTTGGCGGACAGCCTCTATAAGTTCCTCGGTGGACGACATCGTGAGTACTGTCAAAATGAATTGCTGTGCTGCACGTGTGCAGGAAACTGCGTTTCAAAGACTACGTGGCGCAGGCTGACACAGGTCTGCACCTAAGCTGTGCTGCCCTGTGTGCCCACGTGCGCGCTTACATTTAAAATAGTGAGATGCAGTTTTCTGCCCTGCTCTGTGCTGCGTTGCCTGTGTCACCTGCGTCTCAATGTGCGCCCAGCCTACGTCGTAGCGTTCTATATGCTGCTTTCAGGTACTTCTGGCGTTCGCGACCCATTCTCCTATCGTCCCTCGCTCCATATTCGTCTGCCCCACATTCGTCTTCTTCCCTACTCCTCCTTTCTCCACCTTCCTCCTCTCCCCCTCTACTCCCACTTGACCCAGGCTTCGGTCTGAAGGGGCCGTGTGAGTAAGAGGTGGAGATGACGTCAGGAGCAGCGGTATCTGGGTGGGGGGCAAATACATGATCGTTGCAAGCCCGACATACGGCCTAATAAAGTTTACGACGGTAAGGTGACCCAAGGCTCCGGCCTTAGTACACCCCAGAGAGAGAGTTGCCCCAGTGCATCCCTCTCCTGCTGTTCTCCCCTACAGGAGCAACACCGCGCCGACAGTCTCTATATGTGGCGGGGAAGGAGCGGCCTTGTACGCCCTTCAGTTGCGTCTGGTCGGAAAGATCAGCTCCCGGCTACGGCCAGAGTAAAGAGCCCCTGCTATCGTACGTGTAGCTTTTCCCTACTACGGGAGCAACACCGCGCCAACGGTCTCTATACGTGGCGGGGAAG